>NC_090256.1:84775201-84777701 GCF_037325665.1 Littorina saxatilis | reverse complement strand
CAATATTTTGAAGAGTGCACGACATATTTCTGCTGCATTATCGGAATGTCAATTCCATTTGGCAGCTGAAATGGCTTTTCGGAGATCATTATTTTCTTTAATTTGCCTGTTTGGAAAATAGGAGAGTTGGTTCATTCAGGTTTTCCTACTGCAAAATGAAACTTGTTTGACATAGATGTTTTATTGTGTACATTTTTTCAAAAATAAAAAGGCTGTGGAAGTTCTTTATCTCAAGTTGCAAAGTGATGTTTTTTTCCTGACAGTAACATTGTTAATATATTTTATCCTACATACGTGAGAGAGACACTCGTGAAATAATAATCGTTCAAATCACACGTGTGTATATCATGTAAATGAGGTCATGTCAAGCAAGTCTGGCAAGGACCTGTTTTTGCACTGCTTATGATGCCAAAGTCACCGAGACAAACGTCATTATAGAAAAATAAATTGCGCTCGCTAATTACCCTCGATGAATTTTTAGAACTAACACGTCACGCCACACTTTCAGAGTGACATTTCTTTACTTTGACGTAATAGATTGCACGGGGCTTTAGAAGAGATCGAGGTTCCAAAACAAGCGTCTTCAATTTAGCTGCCTCGACTGCAGGACATTTTCAGTAAAACACACGTAAGTACAGTATGTAGGATAAACAGAATACTACATGGCTTGCTGTTTCGTACCAGATTTACACTCGTTGCTTTTTCTAATAGGGAACAGCTCGCTTTCGCTCGCAGTTCAATATTTAAAAAAAACAACTCGTGTAAATCTGGTACGACACAGCAAGCCATGTGGTATTCTCTATATTTGATATAGAAAAGAGTGCGTTCATGAAGATTTTGTGTGGCGTTCTGTATGTGTCTGTTGAGTTAGGTTACTCTTTTGGTCTGTCTGTCTGTCATACCGTCTGTATGTCCGACCGTCTGTATGTCTGTCTGTGTCTGTCTGTGGCTGTCACTGTCTCTGCCTGTTTGTCTGTCTGTGTGTCTGTCTGTCTGTGTGTATGTCTGCCTGTCTGCCTATCTGTCTGTATGTCTGTTTCTTTCTCTCTCTCTCCTCTCTCTCTCTCTCTCTCTCTCTCTCTCTCTCTTTTTCTCTCTCTCCCTTCCTCCCTCTCTCTCTCTCTTTCTCTCTTTCTCTCTCTGTCTCCTCTCTCTCTCTCTCTCTGTCTCTCTCTCTCCCTCCGTCCCTCTCTCTTTCTCCCTCCCTCCCTCTCTCTCTCTCTCTCTTTCTCTCTCTCTCTCTCTCCCTCCCTCTCTCTCTCTCTCTCTCTGTCTCTCTCTCTCTCTCTCTCTCTCTCTCTCTCTCTCTCTCTCTCTCTCTCTCTATCTCTCTCTCTCTCCCTCCCTCCCTCTCACTCGCAACTTCAGTGAAAATGTTTAAGAGACAGTCACGTTCACACATCATTCGTGAATGAAATGTCTTGTTCGATTGTTATTTTGTTGAACATTTTGTACTAGTGTTAACGGATGTGTACCTGATTTGAGCAACTTAATTCTCAAAATGAAAGGTTTAACTATGTCAATGTAATTTTGTAATTTTTGAGTTCTCCTTATATAATTCCTTAAATGCACATTGTGTTGCAATCCATACAATGTATTTCTGTATCTTATATGATTGAATTTTTATTTTTTATGTCCATCTGTCTTTATGTGTTGTATAAAGGACAGGTTGGAAGAATAGGCTTTGCCTAAAACCTTTATCCTTTTGTAATAAAGTTCTGAGTCTGAGCCTGAGTCTCTCTCTCTCTCTCTCTCTCTCTCTCTCTCTCTCTCTCTCTCTCTCTCTCTCTCTCTCTCTCTCTCTCTCTCTCTCTCTCTCTCTCTCTTCACCCTCTCTCTCTCTCTCTCTCTCTCTCTCTCTCTCTCTCTCTCGCTCGCTCTCTCTCTCTCTCTCTCTCTCTCTCTCTCTCTCTCTCTCTCTCTCTCTCTCTCTCTCTCTCTCTCTCTCTCTCTCTCTCTCTCTCTCTCTCTCCTTTGTTGTCGTAAAGCCATCGTTGTCACAGTCACTAGGGTCGGTCCTAGGAAGATAAAACGGAAACTCCGAAAGTCTAATTTCCTGTGGACATTACTGCTACGCGTATAATCCTCACACCACACTCATACAGGAGAAGAATTGGGATGAATACTCAGAAAACAAGGGTTGACCATAACGGGTCAAAACGCCGCCATGTGGTGAAACGGGGGTGGGACATGGATACAGTCAAACAGTTGACCCGTGTCCGTCCCGGGCCGGATTCCAAACCGGCCGCGACCTTAAGTCACGCAAAACTGTTTCAAACCATATTCAGAGAGAGAGAGAGAGAGAGAGAGAGAGAGAGAGAGAGAGAGAGAGAGAGAGAGAGAGAGAGAGAGAGAGAGAGAGAGAGAGAGAGAGAGAGAGAGTAGTCACCGACAGAGAGGGGAAGCTAAGAGAACAGAGACAGACAGACAAGGAATAAGATGGAATTGTTTTTATATCGATTTCGGAAATTTAATTTTAATCATAAGTTTTATATTTTTT
>NC_090256.1:84755201-84770201 GCF_037325665.1 Littorina saxatilis | reverse complement strand
ATAAAACGGAAGTTTGTAAGAAAAGAGAGGTCTTACATTAGCGGTTCTTAGACGGGGTCCCACTGTACTTCACCCCGCCCTCGCCTTGCTTTATAACCCACAATCATCTCTTCCCTCTCGTCATCTTATGATTGTGTGTACTTGTTAACCTCACAAGAAATGGGCCAACGCACCTAGAGCGCAGGACAGAAAATAAACACGGACCAGTCTTTGAAACTTCGCTCAGAATCGATCCACGAGATTGAGGAGTAGTAGACCTCTACGCAATGAGCAACAGAGCTGGGGGAGAAAAAAAACCACCTGAAGATGTTGAAGAGGTTCGCACTGTAGATCACCTGTGGTATTGAACCGAGGTCATTGTACAGTACGGCTAACCTTCCATTGATCTCAGCACGTGCTTCTCGCGCAAGAGGTCCTGTTCACCTGCACCTCGGATCTGTCAAGGATTTCAATCAATCAATCAATCAATCAATCAATATGAGGCTTATATCGCGCGTATTCCGTGGGTACAGTTCTAAGCGCAGGGATTTTTTTTTAATTTTTTTTTTATAATGCAATTTATATTGCGCACATATTCAAGGCGCAGGGATTTATTTATGCCGTGTGAGATGGAATTTGTTTACACAATACATCACGCATTCACATCGGCCAGCAGATCGCAGCCATTTCGGCGCATATACTACTTTTCACGGCCTATTATTCCAAGTCACACGGGTATTTTGGTGGACATTTTTATCTATGCCTATACAATTTTGCCAGGAAAGACCCTTTTGTCAATCGTGGGATCTTTAACGTGCACACCCCAATGTAGTGTACACGAAAGGACCTCGGTTTTTCGTCTCATCCAAAAGACTAGCACTTGAACCCACCACCTAGGTTAGGAAAGGGGGGGAAAATTGCTAACGCCCTGACCCAGGGTCGAACTCGCAACCTCTCGCTTCCGAGCACAAGTGCGTTACCACTCGGCCACCCGTTACCACTCGGCCACCCGTTACCACTCGGCCACCCGTTACCACTCGGCTACCCGTTACCACTCGGCTACCCGTTACCACTCGGCCACCCGTTACCACTCGGCCATCCGTTACCACTCGGCCACCCGTTACCACTCGGCCACCCGTTACCACTCGGCCACCCGTTACCACTCGGCCACCCGTTACCACTCGGCCACCCGTTACCACTCGGCCACCCGTTACCACTCGGCCACCCAGCACAGCATAAGAGTATCCTTGCACTTGGGCACATACCAAAAACCAGCAACCTGGCTGCTTCCCTTGCAGAGTTGGCAGAGGGCATATGTTGCTGGGTAAGCTTCTTCTTCTTCTTCTTGGTTCATGGGCTTAGACTCCCACGTTCACTCATGTTTACAGCACGAGTGGATTTGTACGTGTAAGACCGTTTTTACCCCGCCATTCAGGCAGCATACACCAACTTCGGGGGGAGGCATGCTGGGTATTTTCGTGTTTCTATAACCCACCGAACTCTGACATGGATTACAGGATCTTTTCCGTGGGCACTTGGTCTTGTGCTTGCGTGTACACACGCAGGGGGGTTAAATCACCAGCAGGTCTGCACATAAGTTGACCTGGGAGATCGGAAAAAATCTTCATTCTTAACCCACCAGGCGGCAACGATCGGGATTCGAACTCACGACCTCCCGATTAGGAGGCCGACGTCTTATCACCACGCCACTGCGCCCGACGCTGAGTAAGCTTCGTATGTGATGCGTACAGGCTGTTCTCAGTTGAGCCCGACGTCGACTTTGCGGAGACTTCACGATGTCTTTTTAACGAAAATTCAGTGACACAGCGTCGTGCGGCGAGATTCGTGACGTAAAATTCGCGAAGTCGGCTTTGCCTAGTTAATAACTGTCTTTTGCCAAACTGCGATATTCATTTAACAAAATTAATAATCCCAACTCTGGCAAGGCTGCTGTCTCGCTGTTTATTTTAGAATGTGTCAAAGTTTTAGATTACTTTTATTGTGATCGTGTCTTAAAAGGAAGCTTCTCAAGAGGATACGACATATTCGATGAGTTTGCAGTATTGTTAGTCTGTGCAAATTATCGGGATTGTAAGAGGTACGTACATACTAATTTCTCCTTCTTCTTCTGTAACTTTTTTCTTCTTCGTCGTCGTTCTCTTCGCTCGCGTCGTCAGTGCTATCGTCGTCGAAGTCGTCATCTTTGTAGTCGTTGTCGGTGTCATGGGCATGGTCGTTGTCGTCCTCCGTGTACCTGTTCGTCGTTTGCTCAACTCATCAAATGAGCGTTAAGGTTGCCGGTACAGTCCTTCTTGTGAACACAGTTCGGCTCACCATCTCAGACCTGCACGGGTTTTTACAGGCGAAAAGACCATCTCATCACTTGGACACATACAAAATCAACAGTCATCAAAAGTCCAAATCAAAAGTGCAAATATTTCTGTCATAAATTAATTTCTTAAAAGCCATTTGTGGCCTTTTTTAAACAAATGAAATCATCAACTACTACCGTGGCTTCAAGATTGTTGCTGCTTCATTAAGTTTTGCTGCAGATCGTTGAATCGTGCCGGTGTGCAAATGTAGCTATGTCTGCGGATAACGATGGTTTGGTCGGGTTTGTTTCGGCTTTGTTGCGTGATCAATAAGTAACAGACTGTTTCTTCTTCTTCTTCTTCTTCTTCTTCATCGTTCATGGGCTGAAACTCCCACGTTCACTCATGTTTTAGCAGTGGGTTTTTACGTGTATGACCGTTTTTACCCCGCCATTCAGGCAGCCATACGCCGCTTTCGGGGGAAGTAAGAGACTGTTGATTTGTGGTATGTGTCCAAGTTATGGGATGATTTTGCCTCTAACTGATGTGATACTGTGAATCAAAATGTTTACACGGGAAGGACTGACATTCTAAACAGATAGAATGTCTGTTATTACGACTGGTTGATTGGATAGAATTTGACCTACTTTTTTGACTCTCTAATGACATACTGCGCTTAAAATTGACGTTAAACGGTTCCTTCTAGGATCAGAGAGTTGCGAATCGTGCATTGTTGTTTGCACAGAGCAAGGGAGATAGGGAAATGCGAAAACGTAACAATTACATGAATGAAAGGGAGATTGGTGTTTGCTTTCGGTATACGCGCTACTGAAGATTTACAGAAGCGGAACGGCGGGATTGAGTGCAACTTATTTCTGTCATGAAAAGATAATGAAAAATCAACTTCCTTTTCATGTTTTTTTCGTTGGTACTTTTTTTTTTTTTGGGGGGGGGGGGGGGGGTTGCTTCTGCCGTTGTTCTAGGATCTTTTTACATTTAGTCAAGTCAAGTGTGTGTGTGTGTGTTTGTATGTGTGTGTTTGTATGTGTGTGTTTGTATGTGTGTGTTTGTATGTGTGTGTATGTGTGTGTGTGTGTGAGCGTGTGTGTGTGTATATGTGTGTGTGTGTGTGCGTGCGTGCGTGTGTGCTTGTGTGTATGTGTGTGTGTGTGTGTGTGTGTGTTTGTGTGTGTGTGTGTGTGTGTGTGTGTTTGTGTGTGTGTGTGTGTGTGTGTGCGTATGTGTGTGTGTGCTTGTGTGTGTGTGCTTGAGTGTGTAAATATATATGTGTGTGTGTGTGTGTGTGTGTGTGTGTGTGTGTGTGTGTGTGTGTGTGTGTGTGTGTGTATGTGTGTGTGTGTGTGAGCGTCTGACTTTCTCTTGTTTGTGCCTTCGGTTCGGCATGCACCCTTTGGTTCTTGTCTAGCTCATTCATGTAGGGATTCTGAGTACCATTGGCAACATACTTAGTTCTTCACTGGGACACGTACACAACCACAACATCAATTATTCCATGGCTGTAGCCATTGATTCATTTGCACAGCAACGACTACTACTGTGGCTTCAAGATTGTTGCTGCTTCATTAAGTTTTGCTGCAGATCGTTGAATCGTGCCGGTGTGCAAATGTAGCTATGTCTGCGGATAACGCTTGTATATGGTTTGGTCGGGTTTGTTTCGGCTTTGTTGCGGGATCAATAAGTAACAAAACGCTGTTACGAAAAGAACATTTCTGTGACCAGCAGCTGAAAGTTTTGCTGTTTCACAATGTTAACCGGTTTTGTCGGTGTGTTTTTTTCTCTCGAAATATGTCGGATTTTAAAGGTTCAAGATTGTGAATAATCTGCAATGATGTGACCATGCGGAACAGTTTGTTAGCCGCGAAATAACCCTGTTTCATGACATTGTCTTGGGTGTAGTACTGAGTATTGACTTTACTTTTTGACACCATTGGTATTTATTGGCCTTGTCTGTACTCATGCGTTCGGAGTGTGTGCATTAATTAGGGTGCGTTAGAAAATGAAAGTGTCTTTTGTTTTTTGAGGGTTCAGACTGATCAGGAGATAAAGATGGCTAAAGTAACATCTATATCCCACATACATCAAACCGTGTCTGTTTCTTTTTACATTTAGTCAAGGCCGGACTTCCGTATTGCATTTCAGCTTGGTGGCTTAAAAATTAATTAATGACTTTTATAAAACGATCCAAATTTACGTTCATCTTATTCTTCATCATTTTCTAATTCCAAAAACATATAAATATGTTATATTTGGATTAAAAACAAGCTTTGAAAATTAAAAATATAAAAATTATGATCAAAATTAAATTTTCGAAATCAATTTAAAGGTACTGAACTTGTCAAATCCAGGTGCACGGAGCCCCTGGGGCTTTTAGTCATACCTCAGGCAGCTATCCGTTAGAAGAACTACCAAGTTTCATTGACTTTCACCCAAAGAGTCAAGAACTGCGATTTTTTTACGAATTAATTTCGTACTCGGACTGGTCTTGACCTATTTTTGGATCTAAATTTAGATCAGGTAGATCACCACATCATGCACAAAAATACACGTCACTAGCAAACTATGTCAGACATCATTATGAGTTTGTGTAAAACAAAATGGAGGCCGGAATCACTCAGTTGAATCGAACTCCGACCAAACACCACGTAATAACTAGGTTAATTTATGCACTCGCGTGAACAAGAAACTGTCGAGCTTCACAGATGTCGTCGTTGGGTAGTTTTGGGTTTGTTTTACTACCATAGGAGGATTTTTGAACTGTAAATGCACTCAGCTGCAACAAAAACGCAAAACGAAGGCTGTGAGCTGCACTGTGCCTTTAAAAACAATTTCATCTTATTCCTTGTCAATTCCTGATTCCAAAAACATATAGATATGATATGTTTGGATTAAAAACACGCTCAGAAAGTTAAAACGAAGAGAGGTACAGAAAAGCGTGCTATCCTTCTCGGCGCAACTACTACCCCGCTCTTCTTGTCAATTTCACTGCCTTTGCCACGAGCGGTGGACTGACAATGCTACGAGTATACGGTCTTGCTGAAAAATTGCATTGCGTTCAGTTTCATTCTGTGAGTTCGACTGAGCTTGACTAAATGTTGTATTTTCGCCTTACGCGACTTGTTTTACATTTAGTCAAGTTTTGACTAAATGTTTTAACGTAGAGGGGGGAATCGAGACGAGGGTCGTGGTGTATGTGTGTATGTGTGTGTGTGTGTGTATGTGTGTATGTGTGTGTGTGTGTGTGTGTGTGTGTAGAGCGATTCAGAGTAAACTACTGGACCAATCTTTATGAAATTTTACATGAGAGTTCCTGGGTATGATATCCCTAGATTTTATTTTCATTTTTTTGATAAACGTCTTTGATGACGTCATATCCGGCTTTTCGTGAAAGTTGAGGCGGCACTGTCACGCTCTCATTTTTCAACCAAATTGGTTGAAATTTTGGTCAAGTAATCTTCGACGAAGCCCGGACTTTGGTATTGCATTTCAGCTTGGAGGCTTAAAATTTAATTAATGAGTTTGCTCATTAAAGTTGTCATTAAAACCGATTTTTCGCAAACAGATTTAAAATTGATTGCATCGTATTCTTCATCACATTCTGAATCTAAAAATATATACATATGTCATGTTTACTCTTAAAATGTGATCACAATTAACGAAAATAGAATAATTAGTCTTACGATTAAAATGTAAGAAATCGATCCAAAAAAGATGTCATCTTATTCGTGATCATTTCCTGATTCCAAAAACATATAGATATGATAGGTTGTATTCAAAACAAGCTCAGAAAGTTAACAAGAATACAGAAAAGCGCGCCTTCTTGCTTAGCACAATACGCTATATACCGCGCTTATCTGGCGTGTCAATATCACTACGTTTTGCACGTGGAAAGTGAGCGATTTCTTTCACGCGGGGATTGACGAAGCTGAACTGTCTTTGTGAAAAAAAACCAGTGCGTTCAGTTTCATCCCGTGACTGAGTTCGACAGCTTGACTAAATGTAGTAATTTCGCCTTACGCGACTTGTTTTGTAAATGTGTTGATGTTTCCCAACGAATTGACATGTTGATAGAAATCAAATTGAGCTTGACAGCTGTTTGTTTATGTTGTATGTCAGTACGTGTTTGTCTGCAAACCGCGTCATAATGTTTGTTCATGGGCCGTATCAATATCAACGGCCCAATTATTTTTAGTTTAATATCCTACGCCCATCATAACAAATAAGGAGAACAAGTTGAAAGCGGGCTCCTGAGTTGGGCGCACTCTTAATTTTCTCAGGCTTTCACTGTTATCTATTGATCAGAACACGAAAGAAACTTCTTTTTCCCCTGTTTGCTTGCGGCAATAGTATCTGTGTCCAAGATGTGTGTAAACCGTTTAAAATCCCTTGATTCTGTGGCTGGCATACTGTCATATATAGCTATCTGTCTTGAGAAGCGTTGTCGATCAGCTTTAACACAACACTAACATATCAAATAACCAAAGGGAAGTAATCGCTCTTAATGCATACGACATGTGTAATAGAGTAAGCGAGAGTTGTACGGAACCTTTTCTCCTGGCACCTGAGAGAATAACAACCATTGAAATGAACAAGCGACTTTCATCCTCAAAAAAAGGATGATCACCGCAAGCTCATATGCTCATCATTCTCCAAGGCACTCCAACTAACACCTACGTACACAGTCATATACAAGAACCAGCTTTTATTCTCGACCGGACTTAGTCCTTAGATCAAGACTGGTTTTGAACAGAACAAACACACAAACACACGCATTGTTACAGGGTCGCCTCGAAAGTATCAGTTAGAATTTCAAACGGAATGAGGCAGAGCGATGTTAAGATATCAAATAACCAAAGGGAAGTAATCGCTCTTAATGCATACGACAACACTAACAGTCAAAACAGAGAAGGTTATTAGACACCTAGACAATTTATTCACATTGATATCATGAGTTATTTGTTTTCAGGCTGATAACGCAAGTGACTCTTTGACGTCATCTTGGCATGTTTCGTTTGCGTAAGCCAGGACAATGACCTGGAAGAAATGTCCACTATTTTATTTCTGTCTTCAGGGTTTTGTTTGATTTTTGGCACTTTTTTTGTTGGTGGGGGGGTGGGGGTGGGGGTGGGGGGGGGATGTTGTTGTCTGTTGTATTGAACCTATTATTAAAACCTTTAGCACATAGGTCACAAACTGGGTAAACGAATCAGAAGACTGTTATCTGTGCGGTAATATTGTTTTGTTTGTTCGTTCATGGGGTGAAACTCCCACGGCTTTTACGTGTATGACCGTTTTTACCTCGCCATTTAGGCAGCCATACGCCGCTTTCGGAGGAAGCATGCTGGGTATTTTCGTGTTTCTATAACCCACCGAACTCTGACATGGATTACAGGATCTTTTTCGTGCGCACTTGGTCTTGTGCTTGCGTGTACACACGGGGGTGTTCGGACACCGAGGAGAGTCTGCACACAAAGTTGACTCTGAGAAATAAATCTCTCGCCGAACGTGGGGACGAACTCACGCTGACAGCGGCCAACTGGATACAAATCCAGCGCGCTACCGACTGAGCTACATCCCCGCCCTCGGTAATATTGTCATATGTATCTATATTTTAATTTAAAGCCCACCTCCCAAAAAAATAAAAAGAATTAAAAGATGCCGAAGACGACGACACGCGAATCTATTCTCTTTATTTTAGAAAAAAACATTTTTAAGTACACGAGTACAAATATTTTCCCTTTGCACTATCTTTCGGAAAATTCATCAATTGCGTCAATACTTGTCATGCCAGGCATTGGTAGACGTGCTTGCTTATGTTCTTCTCAATGACTGAGGGATTGTGCTCCTTAAAAAGGAAACCATGGACGGTCTCCATGAATAAGAAATAAAGAAAATGATATAAAGATAGATGTTCGTCTTCCAGAGTCTTTGTTTTAAGGTGTCTATTTTATCTTTCGTTTATATGTGTTTAGTGGATTGGCAAGACAGTGCTCCATGAACCTAATGTCACCTTTATTGAGAAAGTATTCGAGTTCGAACTCGATTCTGTGTTTGAAACCAACCTTTTCTTGCTCAGTTTAACTTCTAGAGACGTGCAGCGTGTGAATTGTCCTCATTTGACTTTATGGGTGTGTTTCAGTCACATTTGACTTTATGGGTGTGTTTCAGTCACATTTGACTGTATGGGTGTGTTTCAGTCACATTTGACTTTATGGGTGTGTTTCAGTCACATTTGACTTTATGGGTGTGTTTCAGTCACATTTGACTTTATGGGTGTGTTTCAGTCACATTTGACTTTATGGGTGTGTTTCAGTCACATTTGACTTTATGGGTGTGTTTCAGTCACATTTGACTGTATGGGTGTGTTTCAGTCACATTTGACTGTATGGGTGTGTTTCAGTCACATTTGACTTTATGGGTGTGTTTCAGTCACATTTGACTGTATGGGTGTGTTTCAGTCACATTTGACTGTATGGGTGTGTTTCAGTCACATTTGACTTTATGGGTGTGTTTCAGTCACATTTGACTGTATGGGTGTGTTTCAGTCACATTTGACTGTATGGGTGTGTTTCAGTCACATTTGACTGTATGGGTGTGTTTCAGTCACATTTGACTGTATGGGTGTGTTTCAGTCACATTTGACTTTATGGGTGTGTTTCAGTCACATGTGACTTTATGGGTGTGTTTCAGTCACATTTGACTTTATGGGTGTGTTTCAGTCACATTTGACTTTATGGGTGTGTTTCAGTCACAATTAAACGGGCTGTATTCATAAATGCAACTATGTGCAAGAAGCAAAACAACATACGCTTTAAAATAATAATAATGACAACAAGAAAGAACAGATAATGAGTTTAGAATTTTAAAAACACGTGATTCTTGGAACAACAATTAATATGAATAAACACCCAAAATATTGTAAGCCTACCATGCACATTATTTCTTAGATAATTGGTGTATTACCTTCGCTGTTGCATCGTAATCACTTAAACCAGTAGCAGGTACATGAAGATAACACGATGAGTAAAAGCTAGAAAGAAAGAAAAACTACACTTTAGTCTATAATCTAATTAAGAAAGAAGTTTCTTCAAAGTTTAAAAAAAAAGATAGGCAACACAGCTCACACAAAAACTTTTTCCGTGGAGTGGGTCGCGACGCGCCGCCCGAATACAAGCGTTGACTGATCATGCCGTTGTCAGCACGCCGCCAGAATCCGTGCGTAAGGTGCGTGAGTCACTTCGCCACACACCGCCATAATAGTAGCGTTGGAAGTGGAAAATACCACGCTGGGGATTTTCCATACGAAAACCCACGTGATAGGTTCAGAGGTCGGCTGCATTATCATACGCGACAAATAACTCCCAGAACAGTTGATTTCATTGGTCAGTTTGGATACTACAGGTCATTGACGGGACCAACCCATGCCTTAGTTTCATATTTAGGATTCCAAAATGTCGCGAGTTGTCAGTGTTGTTGTTGCGAAGCGAAGCGGCGTGCAGAAGGCAGGCAGTGACTGTGTGTGCATCAAACAGTGTTGTTGTGATAGATGGATAAGTGAGTGATGAGGGTGAATGAGTTAGCCAAATCAAGAGCTCGAGGTGTCAATGCTACTTTGGCCAAAACCCAATGCAAGCGGACGGACGCGATTCTGGTGCCGGGAATGTTCTGTGGCCACATGGCTGTGGCGCTTTGTGTTGAGCCGTGCTTCGAAGTGTGGCACACAAAGAAGGATGTTCTCCGTGCATAAACCGAGTTCTAAACAAGTCATTTATACAAAAACTGTAAATACTGTGACAGCAAGTGTTTCTTTTCTTCTATGGATAAAACCCAACGCAATGGGACTCGATTCTGGTGCCTGGAATGTGGTGTGGCGTTTTGCGTTGAGCTGTGCTCTGTGGCACTGTAAATACTGTGACAGCAAGTGTTTCTTTTCTTCTACATGGATATATTCATCATAGTCATCACCCAGTCATCTCATTGTCTCATTCAGGTTAGTAAATTCTTTTTTGAGTATTCACTAACAACATTTTGTGCATATTTTCAAACATGTCTGTAGTATTTATGTGGTGCCTCTGGACTTTTTTTTATTTAAATTGTTGACATTTTCAATAGCATACCACACAAACACAACAAGCCTTTTGACAAATACAAAGTACATTTTTGAAACAATGAAAGATTTTTCTTTAATTGTGTGCAAAAAGTAAGTCTCCACATGTACTAGTTTTTTTACAATATTTTTTTCAAAATACAATATTTTTTTCAAAATTTTCCAATTTTGGTTGTCAGCAGGCTATTTATTGACATTTTCAATAGCATACCACACAAACACAACAAGCCTTTTGACAAATACAAAGTACATTTCTGAAACAATGAAAGATCTTTCTTTAATTGTGTGCAAAAAGTAAATCTCCACATGTACTAGTTTTTTTACAGTATTTTTTTCAAAATACAATATTTTTTTCAAAATGTCCCAATTTTGGTTGTCAGCAGGCTATTTATATGCTTTGGCTCAGGCGTTCTGAGTGTATAGTCATGTCATAGGGTGGACGTGTTGAATGACCTTACCTTCCCTATGCCTGCTAATACCAAACTTGTCAATCAAATCATGCACATTTGAATTGGTTTGACCGACATTGCACAACATATACAGAACTCTGTGGCCTATCGGACTGTTGAACCTTACAGCAAACTTCATAATCTGCTTACATTATTCATGAGCCGACGACTTTGAAGGTCGCACAACATAATGGATGTGGCGTTGCTTGTAAACTCATATTGGCAGTTGGACGAAAATAGGACGGATTTACGAGCATGAACTGTAAGCATTCTGACAGGTTAAACCCGCATGATCGCCTGGTTTGTAAATCAGGCTTCGTAGCTAAACCTTTAAGATGCCTTTCTGTCGGTGTAAACCGTCTCGTCGTTAAACCGCCTGTGGTTTGTCCAGGCTTTTACATGACATAAGAGCATCCTTCCATTTACACATATACCATAAACAACCAAAACTCCTAGCTTCATTTTGTAGATGGCTTATAACTCCTTGCAGGGTAATCCCCTTCGTAAATTACCATTAAAATATCCAGACCGATACAAGATTATCCGTCCACTCGGACACATACACAAACTAAATATTCTGGCGGCTTTTCGTGCAGAGTGGAATTTTCATCTGTTTATTTTATTTTATTTTACTTTTTTTTTATTGCTGATTCCTTTTATTTTTATTATAGGAACCGGTGCTAATTCGAAAATTAATTCGCCGAAAAATCTCACTCCAGACAGGGATAGGTCAGACTGTGGATTATTGGCATGCGTTCAAGTGACAGGATGGTCTCATCCCTTGAACAAGCCTGCACAGATAAGCGAGGAGGAAAAGACAGTTTTCATCGGTAGGAATTAAGGTTTCTTTAGTTAGCCGCCTGGTGGGTTAAGGGTGGATCTCCCATCTCCCAGGTCAACTTATGTGCAGACCTGCTAGTGACTTAACCCCCTTCGTGTGTACACGCAAGCACACGACCAAGTGCGCACGGAAAAGATCCTGTAATCCATGTCGGAGTTCGATGGGTTATGGAAACACGAAAATACCCAGCATGCCTACTCAACGAAAGCGGAGTGAGCTGACTATGCTCTCAGAGCATAGTGTGGGGAACCCAAATGGACAAACGAGCTCACACGTAACCAGACAAATTCTGGAACGCTGAAGATGAAGAAGAAGAAGAAGGAGATAAATGAGTGAGTTGTGGAGTTTGTAATGGGTCATAGTTGTTTGAAGTTCTGGCTTTGTGTTCTATACTTGACCATTATCTCCTTTTCTTCCCGAGAGGGACGTCGGCGTTGAAGGATTTCCGCTAACGTAATGATTTGAAGCCTTTAAATATTTTGCCCCAGGACAAGAAAGATGGCTTGTTTCTTGCGGTATCGACGAAAGAAAAAAATGCCAGGGTGATGTTTCCCTTGTTCGTATTTGTCTAACTTGTGCCTGAACATCGATTTTTATTATGGATGTCGGTTCTGAGAGTTTTACTGATGCGAAAGGTTGGGAGCTTGTGACGCTACATGTGATTTGTTTTTAGAGTGAAAGCACGGGTGAATGCTTTTGCATTCAGAGCTGGGCAGAAAGCATGTGTATCTCGTAGATCCTTATAGTTTGTAGCAAGGGCATTTTAGTCACAAGTGGGATATGAGCGGAAAGGGAATGTCCCAAATTCTCCTTCGCAGATTCTTGCAAAATCTGTTTCATATGTCGCACAAAAATGCAACACACGTGACAAGTGATTTGCCTTTCTATTGTGTCATCTGCTTGTAGGTGTGTGTGTGTGTGTGTGTGTGTGTGTGTGTGTGTGTGTGTGTGTGTGTGTGTGTGTGATAAACTCGATCCCATACCGAATCGTTTATGTTTCTGTTTGTCGTTTGCTCCTTTGTCTGTTCTACAAAACCTCCGTGACAAACTTTGAACTTGGAGTGTGGATCCAGCGTTAGGTCCTGTCTAGCGGGGCTGGGTGCACTCTGATCAAACATTTGTATAGTGTAGGTAGATTATTTAGATTTTCTTGTTCTTGTTCTTGTTCTTCTTGTTCTTGTTCTTGATCTTCTTGTTCTTGTTCTTGTTCTTCTTGTTGTTGTTGTTGTTCTTCTTCTTCTTTTTCTTTGAGGGGAAGGGTGAAGGTATAATCTATAGACAGAAAAATGATTGTGTTATTTTCTGTTTTCAGACGACTGGCAAGCAAGGTCTGCAAACACTGCGGAAGAGCGAATACTAGCAGCATTCACTTCGTCGCGGTTGCAAAAGGTTCGTACGATATGATTATATGATTGATAATTTCTTTACAATATAGTTACGCTTGTGAGAGATGGCACACTTTTTCGGATAGTCTGCAGCAGTGGACGAATTTGTAAACTAGAGAAAAACGTGTCTGTAAGTGTGTATGTCTGTGTGTCTGTCTGTCTGTCAGTCCGTCTGTACGTCTGTCTATGTGACTTCCGTATGTGTCCCTTAATGTGTCTTTGTGGCCTGTGTGTCTGTCTGTCTGTCAGTCAGTCTGTACGTCTGTCTATGTGACTTCCGTATGTGTCCCTTAATGTGTCTTTGTGGCCTGTGTGTCTGTCTGTCTGTCAGTCAGTCTGTACGTCTGTCTATGTGACTTCCGTATGTGTCCCTTAATGTGTCTTTGTGGCCTGTGTGTCTGTCTGTCTGTCAGTCAGTCTGTACGTCTGTCTATGTGACTTCCGTATGTGTCCCTTAATGTGTCTTTGTGGCCTGTGTGTCTGTCTGTCTGTCAGTCAGTCTGTACGTCTGTCTATGTGACTTCAGTATGTGTCCCTTAATGTGTCTTTGTGGCCTGTGTGTCTGCCCGTCGTCCTCTATGCGTGTATTTATGTACCTGACAGTCCGTAAGCTTACATCTTTATGCCGGTGAGTCTGTTTATCTGTCTGTCTGTCGTTTTGTATATGCGTGTCTCTAAACTGTAAGTGTATACCTGAATTTGCGTATGTATTTATCGGCAACCAGATCACTGCATTTCTTCGCCATGTGTGATGGCAATGAAATTAATCTTGATAATCTCTTCGCCTTTCGAATCTTGACTTGGATTTGTGACTCACTCGGGGGCATAGAGTTTCTGGGTGCAGGATTGTTTTCACACCATATGTGTCAATGACAAACACATCGTTTTAAGCTATATTCATACACAGGCACCTAGCTGGATTATTCTTTATTAATGGAAAATGTCTTTGGCCATTTTCACAATTTCAGAAGTACTCCATTGGTTACACACAGGCACAGACAGACAGACACACAGACACACACACACACATACACACACACACACACACTGCACACACACACACATACACACACATACACACACACTGCACACACACACACACACTGCACACACACACGGACACCCCCCACCCCCCCCCCCCCCACACACACACACACACACACACACATACACGCACGCACTCATCAAGACAGCCACGGCAGCCATTGACTTAATGATACAGTGTATACAAAAAAATTACGAACCTCAGTTCATCAACCATCAGGAAGTCCTCAGCCTACCTAATCAATCGTCACACAGTAGATAGTAAAGCGTTAAACTTGATTTCCTGATTGAGTGTCTTGAAAGGCGTTGATATATAAGAGTTTTTAATTAAAAAGTCTCATTAGTAGCCTATACAGTTCCGGGTGGGTGATCGGTTTGGAGGATTTCTGCGAGTCAGTGTCACATGGGTTGTTTTTTTAGAGGGTCCTAACAGTCGATATAATGAAGCGCTGTGTTCCTTTTTTGGGGGGGGAGTCCTGTCATTATCATATTAAAAGCCATTTCCGTGTCTTACAAAGCTATCAAGTACCTGTGTCAGAAAATGTGCAAAGGGCGATTGCGTGCATTTCGTGCATGCACTAGTGCTCTCCACGTGGGAGAGGAGATCTGGTTCTCCCTCTGCGTCGTGCTGTTGCCTCTGTCTTAGAGCTGTCATTGAACACCTTGGCCCCATAGAGACCCTTGCCGGTTTGTTCTGCCGCCAAACAACAGGCCTACGTGCCACCTTTCAATGGTTGCGACTCTGCTGTGTGCATACCGGATTGAGTTCAGGGCTTGGAGTTGGGCTGAAAATGAGAGAGAGAGAGAGAGAGAGAGAGAGAGAGAGAGAGAGAGAGAGAGAGAGAGAGAGAGAGGGAAGGAGAGA
>NC_090256.1:84745722-84755001 GCF_037325665.1 Littorina saxatilis | reverse complement strand
TGAATTGAATTGAACTTTATTTAACAAGGATTAAGATTTAAGGCTACGCCTTTTCTTACAATCTGTCCTTGGGACGCATAGACACACAATTATAAAGTTAAAAAATTAAAAATTAAAAAGTTAAAAAGTTAACCAACAAAAGGAGGTCGGAAAACGTGATAATAAAGATGACGATGATGACGATGATGATGATGATGACGATGATGATGATGATGATGATGAAGATGAGGCATGAAGAGCATACATATGTGGTTATTCATAAAATCAAATGCATACTATGCAGGTAATTATGAATATAAGCTGGTAGCAATCGAACATGTAGCAATAGTGTAACAAAAGTATGTTCAGAATATACAATGCACAGCATATCTTTGACGTCAAAAGGCGTTACACTACTCAGACATTAAGTGGTTTTTAACACATTTTTTAAAACTTTTTAATGACTTTAAGTGCTTAAGGGATGGTGGAAGTGAATTCCAAACTGAAGTACCCGAAAAAGCAAGACTGGTCTTATACAGGTCAATTCGTGGAATTGGTGGGATCAAGTTGACCGACCCATATCTGTGGGTAGCTTTATTAAATAATGATGTAATGTAAATCGGCACTTTATCGTAATACAATTTATGCATGAAAATGGCTTTGTTTAACTTGAGATGCTTTTCCAGTGGAAGAAAGTTAAGCATTTTTAATTTCATATCAGTTGAGGCATTATCCTTTACGATGAGTTTGGCCGAGCGACGATAGAGAGAGTCTAACTTTTTCAAGTGGACATCACTGCTGCCATCCCAGAGCGTCGAAACATAATTAATGTGAGGCATTACATGAGCATGGTGGAACATTTCCAGAATCCTTCTGTCGGTATATTGCTTTAACTTGGATAGGAGGAAAACGTTCTTGGCTACTTTCTTGCAAATATGCTGTAATTGTGCCTGCCACTTGAATTCACAATCAAGAATTACCCCTAAAACGCGATGCTGTTGAACTTGTTCAATTGATTGCGTACCAATAGTAAGATTTAGTTTGAGTGGAGAAATCTGATGTTTTTGTCTGGTTGCGATTACCATACTTTTAGTTTTTATTGGATGGGCAAGCATAGCATTAGCACTACACCAGTTATTTACATCGTTTAAAGCTGTTTGAAGGGAGGACTCTAATACTGGAACAGACTTTCCACTTGAATGAAGAGAAGAATCGTCAGCAAAAAAATCACTTCTTACATTACTATCAGAAATGTGCAGTGGCAGATCATTGATATACAGACAGAACAAGATCGGCCCAAGAACTGACCCTTGAGGCACCCCGCATTTCACAGTCTCCTCAGAGAGAGAGAGAGAGAGAGAGAGAGAGAGAGAGAGAGAGAGAGAGAGAGAGAGAGAGAGAGAGAGAGAGAGAGAGAGAGAGAGAGAGAGAGAGAGAGAGAGAGAGAGAGAGAGAGAGAGAGAGAGAGAGAGAGAGAGAGAGAGAGAGAGAGAGAGAGAGAGAGAGAGAGAGAGAGAGACGAGATCATTTCTCCTGCTGCAAAGATAATGCCTACGTACCACTCTTCAATAGTTCCAACTGACACGTCTGCATAACGGATAGGTTTCGGACTTTGTGTGAATCAGGAAAACAATAGAGAAGAGACTGACAGACAGTCGGGCATCCAGACAGAGACTGAGAGAGACAGAGAAGAGTGACAGAGAAGAGAGACAGAGAAAGAGGGAGAAAAAGAGAGTAACAGAGAGAGATGACAAAGGCAATGACAATGAAACAGAGATAATGGGAGAAAGACAGACAGAAAGAGAGAGAGACAGACAGACAGGGAGACAGAGAGACAGAGAGAGATACAGAGAGAGAAAAAGAGAGAGAGAAAGAGAGAGACAGACAGAGACAGAAAGAGAGAAGGAGAGAAGTGCAGCGGCGTTCTGTGTATTTATAAGCACATACAAAGAAGAACAGAGAAAGAGTGACAGACAGTAAGACAGAGAAAGCAAGCGAAAGACAGCCAGCGAGAGACAGACTTAACAGAGACAGACAGACAGAGACAGATAGAGGCAGAGAGAAAGGGGGACAGCGACGAACAGAGACAGACATGCAGGCAGACCGACAACAGACAGACAGACAGACAGACAGACAGACAACAGACAGCTAGACGGACAGACAGACATATACCAATGAGGGAGAGAGAGAGAGAGAGAGAGAGAGAGAGAGAGAGAGAGAGAGGGGGGGGGGGGTGGAGGATACGAGTTTCTAAAGGGAATTAGACGATATGATAGACGAGTCAATGCAAGGCAGGTTTTACAACCTCTCAATTAATTCAAATGTTCATATATGGACATTCGTCACCGTCGGAATGAAAGAGTAGGGCGTCGTTGTTCCTTTTCACAGAACTCCTCCAAGGAACAGTCTGTCATTCTTTCTGTAGATATTTCACAATCCCGTCGGTTTTTCCCTGGTATTAGATTACGTTGCTGATTCAAGGTAGTGTCAGGTTTGTTTGTTGGCGTGTTTGTTTGTTTGTTTACTGCCTAGGCTCCGGATTTATCTCTTAACTTCTTGTCAGCGAGCAGGCAAGATCTTTTTATAGGTGTAACCATAGCCGGTGAAATGACGATAGGTGTGTGGGTCTGTGTTGCGACTCGCACCACTACCAGTGAGGTATTTGTATTTTCGTTCAGCTTGTATGCTTGGCCAACTTTTTACATTGCACTTTTGTGGAGTCGAAAGTTGGTTGTGCAAAGAAAAGTTTGTTTAAAAAACTTCACAAAAAAGTTGTCGAGGAAATTGAGCAGTATAAGGGAGGGAGTCGTATAAGATAGGTTAATTTAGATACCTACGTGTGAATGAAACATCTTGTGACACTGATCTTAAAACAGACGGGGTCTTAATTAAACTGAAAAGTCTTTAAACTGGGGTGTCACTGTACTGATTATCAAGATATTCAACGATCTGCAGTGACTTCCTCGTTGGTGAATATATGTCAGTATAATTATGATACCATGCAAATGTGACGAGGCTTAAGAATTAATGCATGCACTGTTTGCTTATGAATACATGTTGATCCCGTGTTATTCAAGTGCACACTTCCTGATTAGGTGTATAATACAAACGGGTACAAAAAGGGAGGAAACGTGTTAGGGACAGGATGGGGATCTGTGAAATGTCAGAGGTAGGAGTATAAATATATATGTACATTAATGTACTGTTGTTGTCGTTGTTGTTGCTGCTGTTGTTGTTGTTGTTGTTGTTGTTGTTGTTGTCGTTGTTGTTGTTGTTGTCGTTGTCGTTGATGTTTGCGGTGGTGGTGTTGGTGGTGGCTGACTGGGTGGTTACGTAGGTAATTGGTTGTCCGATTGGCGGTCGGAAAATCATACCTGCATCCTTTTACGACCTGACTTTTTTTTAGATTTTCTGGAGTTATAATTTATATTTAACCCTATTTCCTCGCCTTTCTAGAGTTATAATTTATATTTAACCCTATTTCCTCGCCTTTGCGTCTGGATTTCCTCAGTGTGTTGGCTGCATTAAGAGGAGGGTTTTACGGTATTGATAAAGGCATTGGTGCCTCTCTGGTATCCATTGTGTAGTTGGGGTGCTGTTTCTGGTGTTTCTACAGAGTGTCTGGCAGTAATGATGACTGAAGTATTGCGTCATTGTTGCCTGTCAGGAGAGTTGCCCTGGTCCCGGCGAGAACGATCACAATACAAACATCATTGTTTAGGGATATTGTTTGACGTCGGCCAAAACGCCCAAACTTACTTGAATTCGCCGAAAACGCTGCCGTCTTTTTGGCAGAGTTGCAGAACTTTTCCGCAGTTGAGGAAAAAGCGACACCAGGGACTGTCTAAACCTTTGGGAAAATGCCGAAACTTTGTTTTGGCCATTTTGGATAATTTGCGAAAAGGAATATTCGTGTTGTTCAAACTTATCGCTCAAGGGAATATGTCGGTAGCGAGTTTCCTTTCATTATATATAATTATATTTGTGGATGCTAAAGTTGTCGATTGTAATAATTGTAGTTAACAACACTGTAGCCCACTCAGTGGGAGGTAATGACGTTTGAGCGGTCAAACCTTGTCAACGTGTTTAATATCGATGGAACCGATGGTACCCCCCCCCCCCCCCCCCCCCGGAAAAAACGCACTCACATAATTTATACAAACACCCACATAAACAAACACACTTACACACACCTAAACACACACACACACACACACACACACACGCGCGCACACACACACACACACACACACACACACACACACACACACACACACACACACACACACACACACACACACACACTCTCGATGTCCCTACTAATATAGGGCTGATATCGTAGGCCAGCTCATTATATTGTACCTAACACTTACGATGTCTTATATACCTCCTGCTCTTTCTACTGCGTCCACCTTCTTTTCTATCTTCTTATCATTTTTGTATTTTCTTCTTCCTCTTCTCATTCGTTTACACAGGGGCTTCTTCTTCGTTCGGTTTTCACAATGCCGTGAATCATGCAAGGGCGGATCCAGGACCCAAACTTTTTTGCACAATCTTGAAGGCACAAAGCGCCTGAATTGAGGGCGCAAAGCTCCCTAATTGAGGGCGCGAAGCGACCGAACATGCTAGGGGGGTCCGGGGGCATGACCCCCCCCCCCCCCCCCCGAATGTTTTTTTTTCAAGGAAGCAAAATGCTGCAATCTAGGGCCACCTGAGCTCAGAAACTGTCATTTAATCATTTCTCTCTCTCTCTCTCTCTCTCTCTCTCTCTCTCTCTCTCTCTCTCTCTCTCTCTCTCTCTCTCTCTCTCTCTCTCTCTCTAATCATTTCTCTCTCTCTCTCTCTCTCTCTCTTTTATTTTTTTTTCCCTGAAGGGGGGGGCTCGGGCCCCCTTCGGCCCCTCCCCCCCCCCCCTAAATCCGCCACTGTCATGTATGCAATAAAGAAGCACTACAAGTTGAACTTATCAATGTTTATTTGGTCTTATGAGCAGCATTGGGGTTTTTTCTCTTCCGTTCCTGTTCTGCTTCTTCCCCTTTCTTTCTTTCTTTCTTTCTTTTGCTCTTTCGTCCTTTCATCGACCCTCTTACACTGTTCTTCTTAAAGTCTCCACGTCAAACCCGCCAAAAATTAAAGTGTGACGAGGATTCAAACCTTTGTCAACAAAACAGAGTGTGACAAAGGCCAGGTGACAAAATGTGAGTATCGGGCTTTACTGTCAACAGCGTTCGACTGTGCCCGTGTTTGTTTAACTGTCTGTACACGTAGAGTTCTTCTTTACTTAGTGCAGTTTGGCTGTGTGATTTTCTCTGCATCTCGTTTTGGATTTGTGTGCATATGCAGTTATGCATAACGGGTGTTCTCAGTCGATGGATTTTGGAATGCTGCTCTGAATTGGTGAGTCGGTCTATGTCTTGTTGTACTGGAGTGTGTGTGTGTGTGTGTGTGTGTGTGTGTGTGTGTGTGTGTGTGTGTGTGTGTGTGCGTGTGTGTGTGTGTGTGTGTGTATGTGTGTGTGTGTATGTGTGTGTGTGTGTGTGTGTGTGTGTGTGTGTGTGTGTGTGTGTGTGTGTGTGTGTGTTTGTTTGTACTAATTGTTCGTGTGCGTAGGAGTCTTTGTGCATCTGCAGCTTTATACATGCACACCGGTTTGTGTGTATAGGACATTTGTGTGGAGAATTGTTATGTTTCTTTCTGTCTGCGAATATACATGTTTATCTGCCTGTCTGTCTGTTTGTCTGTCTGTCTGCCTGCTTGCCTGTCATTGTGCACTTGCACGCGCGCACCTTTTTGTGAGTGCATTTGTATAGTGTGTAGTTCGTCCCCACTATCGGGGAGAGATTTATTTCTCAGAGTCAACTTTGTGTGCAGACTCTCCTCGGTGTCCGAACACCCCCGTGTGTACACGCAAGCACAAGACCAAGTGCGCACGAAACAGATCCTGTAATCCATGTCAGACTGAGTTCGGTGGGTTATAGAAACACGAAAATACCCAGCATGCTTCCTCCGAAAACGGCGTATGGCTGCCTAAATGGCGGGGTAAAAAACGGTCATACACGTAAAATTCCACTCGTGCAAAAAACACGAGTGTACGTGGGAGTTTCAGCCCACGAACGCAGAAGAAGAAGAAGAAGTATAGTGTGTACTTATGTGTGCCTGCCTACCGCAGCGGAAGTCCACCCGGCTTATATTGGACAAGACACTCGCTGAAAAGTTAATGATTCTAAAGCGAGCCTCTATTATTTCTGATGCTCTCTCGGGAAGGAAAGACTGTTTCACCCAATTATCTCCCACTCCTTGCCACCTATTCCTCCTCTTGATTTGATCCGGGCTCCCAACTGTCCTGTTGTTTCAAGCAATCGCCTGTGAGCTTTGCCCATGTGAGGGATGAAGAGACTGAGAGTCAGATCGGAAAGGGAGACTTAACAATGAGTGGCTTTTGCCTGTGGGAAGCCTTGTGGACGCCCACTTGCTACCGAAAAGAATAATTTTGTTTGGTCAGGGGATTTTTTTGGTCGAAAAGCGGAAATACCCTGAGTTTGGTAAGAATGCACAGCAATTGTAAAAATTGTGTTATGCCTGTTCAGGAAAATGCTGAGGTAATTATGTGCACGTGCGTGAACACCTACACTCTCGCACGCACGCGCGCACGCACTCACGCACACACACACACACACACACACACACACACACACACACACACACACACACACACACACACACACACACACACACACACACACACATAATATATAATTATATATTATCTATATATACGACTTGTGTGTGTGTGTGGTGTGTGTGTGTGTGTGTCCGCGATGCACGGCCAAAGTTCTCGATGGATCTCTTTCAAATTTGGTGGCCATATTCAGGTACACCCCGGACACAACCTAGTCGATGAGATATTTCAACACGTGCTCTCAGCGCGCAGCGCTGAACCGATTTTGGTTTTTCTTTGGATCCATTCCCAGTAACTCTTCCTTATCTTCTCCAGTGTTTTCAGCGTTTATCTCCCTTCCTTCGTGTGGCGTCAATCCATATTCCCATTTCTATTTTTAGAAGGTCACTGTCGACAACGCTCAATCCATATTCCCGTTATACTATTTTTAGAAGGTCACTGTCCCGGCGAAGCCGGGTATTACTCTTCTCCAGTGTTTTGCGCGTTTATCTCCCTTCCTACGTGCGGTGCGCCGGCAAAGCCGGCGTACACCCGGCAAAGCTGGGTCCCCGGCGCAGCCGGGTATTCGGCTCGACTTCTTCCCGGCGAAGCCGTACCCGGCGAAGCCGTACCCGGCGAAGCGGGTATTCATCTAGTAGGTTATATACGGGATACTGTTCACCGCCCACACTTCTTTCACATCCAATTTTGCCCCCTTCAGATGTGGTTTTTCATAGATACGATAATTTGTCAGAGCAGCAGTTTCTTTGCTAGTGATCTTCAATAAAAACATCAACAAAATATCCGCGGGGTAAATGTTTTCGTTGCATTCTTCATTGATTAAAAAAAAACTGAAGTAAAAGTTTAACCCACTCCGGAACTGTCGTCTGCTTCTTTTTTTCTGATCCAGAATTATCTCCCCTTTCTGTTGGTGTTGCTACGCGCGGTGAGTGGATTTGCAGACGCGACCCACGCATCCTGTGGCAAAGAATTAGTAGCGTGGTCTAACCGAGTTCAGACAGTACCAGTACTGAACTGAGAACGTGAGGAAAGAAAGTAACTTACTGCTCTTTTCTACTTTGTGACTAGCGTGTTGTGTCCTTCTTTTGTTAACACTTTCGCAGATTGGTCAGCGAAGACGGCCTTATTATCACCAGCGACAACTCTGTCTGTTCGTGATTGTGGCCCCTGAAAAAGAGAACAGAAAAGGAGGTCCTTTCGTGGAGGAAATAATGGCCAAAAGTTTCCAGACACCGGAGACAGAATTGAGAAATTGTTTCATTACTTTGTTTTCAGCCAGTAGAGTAGTTTAAAAAAAAACACGAATTATTGAAAAGTGCTTCCAGTGGTCTCATGCCGTGTGAATCTTATCCCTGAATTTGTTTTTCTTGAATTGACAACAAACACAAAATAATGTAAATATGTTTGTTTTTGAGATTGTAATATAATTGGGAAGATCAGATTGTTTGTTTTTGCAGAGGTTTGTTTTATTCAACACACTGAAGATGATTTTAATTCTTTGTGAAGCTTCGCTGGGGCGCGGGGTTGAATTCTAGCTGAAAACAGTGCCAGCAGTCTAAGCACAAGAGTTGCTCCCATTTTCTCCCAAGTCTTTGGGGAGCTTGTCAAGTTTTTAACAAAAATATTTTTTCCCTCATTTGGACGGACAGTTGGGCAATACTTATTCAGCTATTTAACTTCATATTTAAATTGTGCACGAAATTGAAATCAAATCCTGAAATGAAGGACTAATAAATTATGTAGGCGACCATATGTAATTGAAAGCTAAGGGTGTAGGGATATTCTGGACTGAACGCCTTATATTTGCGTACATAGAAATTCGTCAAAGCGACAGAAAAAAACAGCTTTTTATATATTAATTTATAAAGTGCCCGAAGCATAGGTACACGAAACACATTTCTTTGAATGGCTAAAACACTTTTGAGGGTGCCGCACTATTGTCTCTGTGATCTTCAAATTGATTTTTCTAGAACAGCACTTTTCTTTTGTGTAAGTTTGAGTTATTGACAGAAAAGGGAACCTTTTTTTCTATGAAAGCCTCACACATGGCGATAGAAGAGAGAGAGAGAGAGAGAGAGAGAGAGAGAGAGAGAGAGAGAGAGAGAGAGAGAGAGAGAGAGAGAGAGAGGGAGAGGGAGAGAGAGAGGGAGGGACGGAGAGAGAGAGAGAGTGCCTCGCAGGTTAAGAAGTGATGCTGTTGTCAGTCTTACCTCCCCCCCCCTCCCCCTGCCCACAATGATTGTAGTCAGTCTTATCTCCCTTTGTTCATAATCTGTAGCCTTTCACAGCCCTTTAGAAATACATCTTTTTCGCGGTAAAAGAAAGTGTGCTTGCAAATAATTGTGTCCTCTTTATAATCATCTATCTTTTGGATGCTTCCGAAAACATTTAAATTGAGGAACAAAAACTGTCCTGAACTGCTTTGCCATTACTCATTCGTTATTTTCAAAAGGAAGACACTTTATCCCTACATTTGGCTGTCTTTCCGTTGTAGCCCTATTTGCACTATGGAGATACTCTTGTCCTCATCTTTGCTCAATTCAGTGGAAAGTTCAGCTTTTGTAGACTCTTTGAACGGGGCTGACAAATGTTCTGACATTTTTTTTTATATATCCAGTCGC
>NC_090256.1:84618222-84740722 GCF_037325665.1 Littorina saxatilis | reverse complement strand
TTTCAAATATTAGTTTTTAAAAATTTGAAAAAATGACATATTTCGAACAAACATTTCAATAACAAAACTTTAAGTGACCAAACTGAAATGCAATCCCATAATCCGGCCTAGATCTGAGATTGTGTGATAAGAAATTCGATCAAATTGATGAAAAACTGTAACTGTGAAAGTGCTGCCTCGACCTTTTGGCAAACGGTAAAATATGACGTCATCAAACTGTCCTATCAATAAACGGAAAAACCTTCTATGAGAAAATCCAGTCAAAAATATCCATATCAAATTTCATAAAGATCCACTCCGTAGTTTTTGAGATATGATCTGCAGTGTGAAAAAACGCCCATAACGCCCAAAACGCAAACTCATTTGTCATGATTTGGTCGTGTTCTGCCGATACTATAATGTTTTTCTTTCCTAAAACACATTATAATAGTAGCCTTTCCCAATGTCTATGCTAAAACTGACTTGTCTGTGTTGTCAATGATTTTGCTACAGTGTGAGAACAAAAAGTCTAAACAATCTCACGCCCATAACGCTGTTACACGAAAACTCATTTGGTCGTGTTCTGCCGATACTGTAATGTTTTTCTTTCTTAAAACACACTATAATAGTAGCCCTTCCAAAATGCAATGCTAAAAATGACTGGTCTGTGTTGTCAATGATTTTCTGCGAGAATGCGATCTATCTGTTTGTCGCAAAGACCGTGTGACACTAAAGTTATGAGCGGAAGACAAATCTGCTGAGTGCAATTACGTTTCAGAAGATAGTTGGTTAAAACAGTTTATCACTCAGACACGCAAAGGAACACTATAACTTTATTATTCAGGCCATATTTGCTTTCCTTTGTCATGTATGAAAGTACTGGCCTTGGTTGAAGAAAGTGACCTGTCGCTGTGCAACAAATTTGTCGCCATTTTCCGCCGTGTTTTGTAAATAAAACGTGTTTACTACCCACACATACAAAACGATGCTGTTGGTTCTTTTTATTTTCTTATTGTTTGATTCATGCTTAGCAGTTTAGTATGCTTTGTTTTCTTCTCAATTCAATGGATGGCTATAAAATAAGCATTTAAATGTGAAGGTGTTAAAATTACCCATGATCTGAGCTGTTCACAGCAACATCATACATCAGAAATGCTTAATATTTGGCACAAAGATACACATGACTTTTATCTACAATCATATAGAACGATTTTTTGAGAAAAGACTACAGTTGAATTTATATTAATTTTTGAAATAAAGATTGATGAATATGCGGTTAGAAATTCCTTAATCCTTATTACAAAAATTAATATAAATTCAACTGTAGTCTTTAGTAAAAATATCGTTCTATATGATTGTAGATAAAAGTCATGTGTATCTTTGTGCCAAATATCATGTATTTCTGATATGATGTCGCTGTAAAACCATTTCCTAGAAATCCAATATGGCGGCTGTTTCCATAGCAACGGCGATCTTTGTCCATTAATATTTACACATTTTTCATTCATTGTTATATGTCACTTCAATAACTACCAAGAAAACTAGGTTATTCCATGTATTCACCAAGTTTAATTTTAGTGCCACGCATTGCCTTGATGAGGCTTTTGGCGTTCCATACAGAACCTGTCCAATGCAAGGCCACCTGGGCCCGCGAGGACGGTGGTACAGTCAGAGACTGGTACAGTCGAGGAAGATTCAGTTCTCACTGAATTCTTATTAATAAAACAGCCGATGTTTCGTCGCCACCAGAGCCTCTCTATCAGTCTCCGAAACATTTTCTGTCCATGTAGCAAATCCAAAAACAAAGAGACTGCCAACGTTCCAAAATTCAGAATCAAAAAACAAGAAAGGTAGGTTGTTGGAACGTTTGTTATTGACAAAACAATATTTGTTATTGTGAATGTATTGTTTTGTCAATAACAAACGTTCCAACAACCTACCTTTCTTGTTTTTTGATTCTGTCCGTGTAGCATTATCCCTCTTGTGTATGAGCTGTTGTAGAGACGTGTTACTCCCTTTGTGCGTCCGTGTGTCTGTTCTGCATTTTCTATCTTTGAGGCTGGAGTATACACCTGAGGCCATATTTTAAAGTGGTTAGACTATTTTAAAAGTTATTGTTTCTGTTAGTTCAAGGTTAGCCATATTAGGAAACAACAAAAAGAAAAGGGCTTAACGCGCACATTGTTAAGATAACGACTGTTTTGTTGTTTGGGCGGTTATATGGGTTTTTTTGGTATTTTTTTGTATTGTGGAATCAAAAATGAACTGTGATAATGGATGGCAACGGTAGACGCATGACTTCAACTTCCAGACTTTTCCCCCATCGTTATGACATCTATAAGTCTGTCTGGTCTTGGGGTCTTTGGTTAAGCTGTCTCAGAGGTACCGGTGGCGTTGTGATTTCCCGCCCCTCGTGATAAAGCACTCTCCGAGCAAGCTTCCTTGCTGTCTGATGTCTCATCTGGGTCTATGATGGTGTCAGTCATGTCGCCAGATCCAGAAAGCTATTCTATTCCTATTGCTTTTAAGAGCACGTCTATAAGCCCTGCTTGTTGTGCTCCATTTACTAATTGATTGTATGCGGCTTTGTTATCTGAAAACATTTTCTGAATAAAATTGTTTAAACCAAAGCTATTCTACAGTATGTGAGCGAACTATATTTTTTTATGGTAACATTTAGGCAAGAGAAAAACAAAACAAAACAAGTCGCGTGGAGCGATATCAAAACATGTAGTCAATCTGTCGGCATCAAACTAAAAGATCAACACTGACAACTCGGGAACGGTCAACACCGAGACTACATGCATGCAGTAAGGCTTGGCTGGCCGAAACGTGAAGACCAAGACGGTCGGGTCGTCTTCGTCTCCCCGCAGCAAACGAACATAGTACCTTATTTTCATAAACCGATTTATTTCATTTTGGGCCAATGTCGGAGCAAAAAAGACATAACTATATATGTTTGGATTACGGGAATGATAAAGAACACAATTTCATATCATTTTTTGTAATCTATTTCAACCATTTCCATTTTGATTAATTTCTTGAACTTTATTTAACAAATTTAATTACTAATTTTCAAGTCGTCAAGGTGAAATCCAATCCCATAGTACGGACTAAGTCAAAGATTGTTAGACAAAAATGTCAATAATTTCCATTGAAAAATTAGGTCGTCACTGCTTTCATAAAGACCGGATATGACGTCATCAAAATCGTTCATATTTCTTTTCTTCTTCCTTCTCCTTCTCCTCCTCATACTATTTCTCCCCCTTCCTCCTCCTCCCCCTAATACTTATTATTATTGCTAAACGTAAGAAGACCAGTTCCGTGTGACGCCCCCCCCCCCCCCCCCTTTCTTTTCAAGCTCAAATAGAGCTGTTCACGCCTTGCGACCAATGTTGCCAGCTTCCGCGCCCTCGATGGTTACATAATGGGAAGACCAAGCGCTTTTAAGCTGCAAAGCTCCTACGGCCTTGCAATAAAGCGTTCTGTGTTTGACAGTGTAAAAGACGATCAACACGGTAGGTCTACCCTCTAGATTGACCCTCCTTTTCACTGCTACTTGAAGGGTTCGAATTTGACCACTGCCCCATCCCCCCCCCCCCCCCCCCCCCCCCCCTCTCAGTGTTAAGGCGACGTAGCGCTCAAGGTTAACTCAAAATGGGCGATGCTTAATTGCGAATTCGGAATGTACATAACGTGGCGATGCTTGCTTTAATCACCACGAGTAAGTTACAATGGTCTGATGTTAATCAACGCAGCATGTTTTCTTCGTGTGTGGGTTTTTTTATGAGTGGCTGCTTAACAAGGCAAGGCATGGCAAGGCAAAATGCGGCAAGGCATGGCAAGGCAAAATGCGGCCAGACAGATGTCTTGGTTATCCTCAGTCTACGTAGTGTATCCTAATCCTTACTGTGTCTTAAACAAACAAACGAACATCTTAAAAACAAACAAAAAACAAAAAATGGAAGCAAAATGAAAATAGGTACGTTTTTTGGACCACCCTGTATACGAATCGTAAGCCATTGCACATGATGGGGTCACCCTTTGCTGGGTTGACCATCCTTGATATAAGTGGTCTATAATGGCCAGCTGCAATGGCCAGTGGCCTGATGCGCAGCAGGAGTGGTCACTGTCCCCTGATGGACAATAGCGTTGTGACGTAGACGCCTGAGTTGTTGACAGGGCACTGTTGAAGTGAACATTTCTTCGAGACGTTTGAGGCTTGTTTGGTTTTAGCGTATTCACAGTAAGTAGTGTTCTTTCTACAGTTAAAGGTCCGTGCGGAAAATGTTGCATCAACATTTATTTTTAGACCTGGGTTTTTTTCCAACCGTCAGTAGAATTGTGAAGTTAAGACTGCCACCGTTATAGGTCCCTGATCGACTTCTCAAGCGAGCGAGAATGTGTCTGTATTTTCTCGCCCTTACCCCGTCTCTTATGTGTTACAGTCTGGAACCGTGTGCTATTTTAAACTTCATTTGTCACGTTATTTCATTTGTATTAAGATTGAAATAGTACTGTCTGGTAGAGTGTGGTTGTGTACACTGTACACGTTATTTCATTTGCATGAACACTCTAATTGTACTGTTCGTCTCACAGTCACACTGGCTTACATCTTTTCATTGAGAACCACCTGCTTCCCGTCCGGTTCCTCGCCATCCCATACCCTTTGTTCTAGATCCTCCCCCTTCGCTCTCTGCTAAATCGAGGTTTTACGTCGTCAAAGGTCTCTAACCCTACGGACATTAATTTGGTATTGCGCCATTTCAAGTGTTTTACATGAAGCCACCGCCGGGCTGTAGGAACCTGTGCCTTTTGATAAAGCATGTTCCTTATCGTGCAAAAAAACAAAACCATGTAAACTGCCGTAGATTCGTCCGGGCTTTGACATGAGGTCAAAGAATTTTTCCATTCAGACACATTCCAAAAATCATCAGCATACCCGCTTCCTGTAAAGAATGGGATTGTTTTCATGGAGCACTTTTGTGAGAGAGAGAGAGAGAGAGAGAGAGAGAGAGAGAGAGAGAGAGAGAGAGAGAGAGAGAGAGAGAGAGAGAGAGAGAGAGAGAGAGAGAGAGAAAACACGAACGAACGAAGAACGAACTTGATTACTCAAGGATGGAGATTTTAGGCTGACGCCTAGTCTTACAATCTGTCCCTGCTAAAACTAAACATGTATTAAGATGGATACAATGACAATCGTTAACCGACACGAGGGAAAAAAAAAAAAAAAAATGTATACATTTAAAGATTAATCATGCATTATTGCAACTACTACATGATCTTTACGAAAATCAAATGAATAAGAACACATTTAAACTGACATATCAAAATAATGCAAAGGGATACAAAACAAATAATCTGCACCATTCACACATACATCTACACCACGTCGCGTCACTCATACCTGTATACGCATGCACACACACACGCACATACATACACACCCGCACAGAGAGAGAGAGAGAGAGAGAGAGAGAGAGAGAGAGAGAGAGAGAGAGAGAGAGAGAGAGAGAGAGAGAGACGAGGACAACCAAGTAGAGGAGGACCATGATGACCACGACCACGACGATGATGAAGATGATAATGATGGCTGTATAAAACATGTCTAAGGACACCAAACAGCATCAACGTATGTGAATAACTGCCGGAGACAATTGCCTCGCAAGTTACAAATAGAGCGACATCTATATCTATATACGGCTTGTGTGTGTCTGTCTGTCTGTCTGTGTGTTCACGATTCAAGGCCAAAGTTCTTGATGGATCTGCTTCAAATTTGGTGGGCATATTCAGGTAGACCCCGGACACAATCGTGGAAAATTTTGAACATGTGCGTGCTCTCAGCGCGCAGCGCTGAACCGATTTTGGTTTTTCTGTACATCCATTCCCAGTAACTCTTCCTTATCTTCTCCAGTGTTTTGCGCGTTTATCTCCCTTCCTTCTTCCCGGCGAAGCGGGTATTCATCTAGTTCCAAATGAAAGACAACAAACGAAACGCCCAAGGGGTTGAAACGGGAATGTAGATCGAGAACTGAAGCAAAGTGGTGTCTAAATAGAAAGCCAGAGCTGATGAGCATTGAACCAAAGGACAGACGGAGCGAAACACTCACACATACGCGCACACACACACACACACACACACACACACACACACACAAACAAACAAACAAACAAACAAACAAACACACACACACACACACACACACACACACACACACACACACACACACACACACACACACACACACACACACACACACACAAACACACACATACACACACACAGAAATGTAGTGAGAGAGAGAGAGAGAGAGAGAGAGAGAGAGAGAGAGAGAGAGAGAGCGAGAGAGGCGATATAAAAGATGGAGAGATACACACAGAGCTACAGGAAGAAAAACGAACACGGAACACGCACTGACAGGAAGACTTCAAAAAAAATGTAAAACTAAGATGGGAGGTTGAGGGGAAAATACGGAAGAGATGTGATAAAGATTAAATCAAGAAATATTATGGCTAAGATAGAACGACACGCAGATCGTTAATGGAGATAAGAAACACTTACAGTGTTCAGAGGAAAAGTTGACAAGAGACAAATACAGGGGGAGAGAGAGAGAGAGAGAGGGAGAGAGAGAGAGAGAGAGGGAGAGAGAGAGAGGGAGAGAGAGAGAGGGAGAGAGAGAGAGGGAGAGAGAGAGAGAGAGAGAGAGGGAGAGAGAGAGAGAGAGAGAGAGAGAGAGAGAGGGAGAGAGAGAGAGAGAGAGAGAGAGAGAGAGAGAGAGAGAGAGAGAGAGAGAGAGAGGGGGGAAACCAGACAGACAAACAGACAATGAAACAAGACAGAGACACAGACAGGGACAGAGAAATACAGAGAGAGAGAGAAAGAGATATAATAGGTAGACAAAGACAGAGACAAACAGAGAGAGAGAGAGAGGCAGAGACAGACAGAGGGAGAGACAGGAGACAGGAAAGAGAGAGAGAGGGAGACAGAGAAAGGAAGACATGGACAGAGGCAGAGGGGGGGATCGAGAGAGTGAAAGGGAGGGATAAGATTAACCTAGAAAAATCTCTTTGAACGAATAGGTAGTGGAATAATTTGTTTTTCCCTTCTTCTTTTTTTGTCCAGCGCTCGCCCGTAAAGGGACTAATCAGAGAGACAAAGAGGGCAACAGTGAGACAGACAGACAAAGAAAGAAAGAGAGAAAGAAAGACGGACAGAAAGACAGACAGAGAAAGGCAAAAAGAGAAAGAATGAGACAGGCAGACGGGGAGAAAAAGAAAGAGTGACAGAGACGATAGACAGAAAGAGAGAGCTTGAGAGACTTGGAGAGAGAGAGAGAGAAAGAGAGAGAGAGAGAATTAGAGAGAGAGAGAGAGATAGAATTAGAGAGAGAGAGAGAGAGAGAGAGAGACATACAACAGAGGTATAGAAAGAAATAGAATGACAGTCTTTGTTCATATTTCTATTCGTTCGATCCAAACATAGAGGACTATGTCGGCGCAGAACAAAAATAATGTATATTAATTTGAAAATACCCTGCTGGGCATAGAAGAATATTGATATTGCAATATGTTCTCTCTTCGTCATTAATTATTACGTTCTATCTTCCTTCTCCAGACTTTTTCCTTGTGAGCATCATGTTTCAAATGTCGGACAGTATGATTGGCGTATTCTTAGTATTAATGCAACTCAATGTCTGACACCTTTGACCTTTAACTTTGATTTTCATCTAGCAACAAGAATTGTGATGAGCAGGAAGGTCGTTGATTTGTATGTCTCTCTGTCTGTCTGTCTGTCTGTTGTGTCTGTCTGTCTGTCTGATTGCCTGTATGTCGGTCCCTGTCGGTCTGACGGCCTGCCTGTCTATTTGTCTTTCTGTATGTCTTGCCTGTCTGTCTGTCTGCCTGAGTGCCTGTCTGTCTGTCTGTCTGTCTGCCTGAGTGCCTGTCTGTCTGTCTGTCTGTCTGCCTAGTGCCTGTCTGTCTGTCTGTCTGTCTGTCTGCCTGAGTGCCTGTCTGTCTGTCTGTCTGTCTGTCTGTCCGACCGTCCGTCCGTCCGTCTGTCTTTCTGTCTGTGTGTGTGTCTATCTCTGTCTGTCTGTCTGTCTGTCTCTCTCTCTCTCTCTCTCTCTCTCTCTCTCTCTCTCTCTCTCTCTCTCTCTCTCTCTCTCTCTCTCTCTCTCTCTGTCCCTCTCTGTCTTTCTGTTTCTGTCTGTCCGGCTGTCCGTCTCTCTCTCTGTCTCTGTCTCACTCTCTCACGTACTCTCTCTCGCTCTCTTTATCTATCTCTCTCTCTCTCTCTCTCTCTCTCTCACACACACACTCTCTCTCTCTCTCTCTCTCTTCCTTCAGTCCTCTTAAAACACACGCCATGGCACTTGTACACTCACATCTGCACAAATTAGAGAACATAGGACTAGGAGTGATTGAGAAGGAGAGAGAGATTGTATTGTTAAGACAGAGGAAGTACGTAAACAGATCAAAACTGAATTTCCCTCTCTTTCTCTCTCCCTCTTTCTTTCATTTAGACAGGAGAACATAATAATTATTTGTGAATAAAGCTCTCTCTCTCAATCTCTCTCTGTCTCTTTAACACACACACACTCACTCACTCACTTCGGAGCGACTAGGACAGCAAATCGGTGAGCCGAACACAATCTCACGACAAACCCAAACCCTGCGACCGTACAACCCCCACCACCAGCAGCAGTATAGTAGCGGGTCGGTCTACAAAGATTGATCACTTGGGCGTACAGTGTCGCAGTCTCGGTGAAAACCACCCAAAACTACGCTACGCCGCGTGCGTCGGTATTTCGCGACAGCTGCCACGCGGGCTTGTGCTTCACGCTACTATCTACTCGATACACGGTTCCGCGCCGTGGGTTGATGGTTGGGGCAAAAACCATTCGACAGGGTCGGCCTAAAAACTGAATGGAATCAGCGACTGGTAACATTACCTGGGCTTGTTGAGCTAAAGGCTGGTTGGTTCCAGACGTTCTGCGACTGTTGCGTTGGAGTGAACGCACGCTGTGGCTGTGCGCAAATCACTATGGGGAGTTCTGCTGTGAAAGTGGTCTTGACTTTGTGGCTGATTGGTTTGGAACGATTCAGGCTAGGACACGCGTCGGTGCTTCGTGTGGGATCGAGTTGCAATATTTGTTCCGTATCATCTGGTAGCTTTTCACATGAGTTTTAATCTCTAAGAGAGAAGCGTCAAGATGTAGGATTTCTGTTGTACGTTTTTGAGAATGACTTTGGACACAGTCATCACAGGAGTTTGAATCTCTAAGAGAGAAGCGTCAAGATGTAGGATTTCTGTTGTACGTTTTTGAGAATGACTTTGGACACAGTCATCACAGGAGTTCGAATCCTGCGTGCGCTCATGTTGCAAACTTTGCCTTGAAGTCTGCTGTTCGCAGCAGTTTTATTGTTTGATCCTGAGCACAAACCTTCCACGCGTTCGATATTTCTTGAGAAAAAAAGAATGAAGCTTGGGACACAGTGATTAAATGACTTTCATGTTTGATCCTGAGCGTACACCTTCTACAACTTCGATCTGTTTCTCTGGGTTGATTTTACGATTGCTTGTGAGACAGAGATATTGATAGTGTAATGTTACATCTTGTGCGTAAACCTTCTTCTGCATCTTCGATTTCTCCGGCAGGATGTTTTTAGAATGGCTTCGGATATGCTAACTAACGGTGCTGCGGAAAGCGTTGGATGCTGTTATTGACGGATGTCAAATTTTCCTGCGTTTCAGGAGTGTGGCTGATCGTAAGGACATTCACCAACAAGGAAGGATATTTTACACTTCTACGAGACGCGGCGCTACTCTCTGACAGGTAAGAGGAAAGTTGTGTTACCTGGCTTGCTATTGTTCGACAGACCGTGCTGAATTGTGTTTTCTTGCCGCGAAAATTTAATTAGGAACGAATGGTTTGCACTACACACTCTTTGTGTGTGTGTGTGTGTGTGTGTGTGTGTGTGTTTGTATGTCAGTGTGTGTGTGTGTGTGTGTGTGTGTGTGTGTGTGTGTGTGTGTGTGTGTGTGACAGTGTGGGTATGTCACAGTGTGCGTGTACGTGCGTAAGTCTGTGTCTGTCTCTCTGTCTCTGTCTGTCTGTCTATCTGCCTCTCTCTCTCATTCTCTCTCTCTTCCTCTTTCTCCTTCTCTCTGTCCGTCTGTCTGTCTATCTCTCTCTCTCTCTCTCTCTCTCTCTCTCTCTCTCTCTCTCTCTCTCCTCTCTCTCTGCCTGTCTGTCTTTCTGTCTCTGTCTGTCTGTTTGTCTCTCTCTCTTTCTCTCTCTGTCTCTCTCTGAGTCTCTCTCTCTCTCTCTCTCTTTCTCTCTCTGTCTCTCTCTCTCTCTCTCTCTCTCTAACTGAAAAAAACATATTGTATAACAAATTCCAAACAAGCACGCAGACGGAAGAAAAAGAAAGTTATCAAGAAAGAGAGAGAGAGCGAGTGAAAGGGTTATAAGTTTACAGCAGGCGACATATCGACATCACAATAAAAATAAAAACCTTTCCGAAATAGTACCCGCTGATGGGACCAAAAAAAAGAAGTCTGATCTCCTTAAAAAAAGAATACAGAAAAAAGAAACAAAGAAAAAAAAAGTATTGAACCACGTTTAAGATTACATTAATTTTGTTTTTCCTGTTTAGTTGTAGCTGACGATCACGAATGTATGGCAACAGCCTTACGTTTGGCACCGTGTCGATCTACAATCAGACAGCTACACAAAATGTCTATGAAAGCATTGACGCACTGTAATACACTTATCTGTCACGATCAGTTATAACTGTAGACGGTCATCTTACTGCACTAACCGGCCGGCTCACAGCCAAGTGTCTACTGCTAAGTGACTCGATCCTGCTGAAATAATGCACGCGTATATGTATATACTAGAATGAATACCCGCTTCGCCGGGTAGCCGGCTTCGCCGGGAAGAAGTACTTAGAGCCGTACGCCGGCTTCGCCGGGTCCGAACAATGGACCCGCCAAGCTTAGGTCCCTCCCAGATTCGTGGAATGGGAACAGCACGAAAATGATTCAGTGGCCATAATGCCATTCCTGACCATATCGAGTCCCATCCTTGTCGACGAATGTACGTAACCGTGTTAATCACCTTTGGAGGCGAACTCCACTCAAATAGGATTGAGCAATTTATAGCTTATCTGTAAGCCCTTTTGAACTGTTATGGCTTTTCAAAGGAAGGCCAGTACATACAAATACACAAAAGCCGCCAGACCACATCACAAACAGAACTGAACAATCCCCAGGTGTTGCTCACATAGAGAGACACACACACACACACACACACACACACAAACACAGAGAAGCCGTATCTATAGAGAGATAGATGACAGTGTATTTTTCGCGTGGCTATAAATTGATTCGATCTTTGCACTTTTACAGTGAGGATAATTTACGGGTCCAATTTACGTTCTGGACACTGCGGTGACCTTCTAAAAATAGTAACAGAACGCCGGGAATATCCGAAGACGCCCCACTCATATAGTGCACCATACGAAGGAAGGGAGGTAAACGCTGAAAACCTGGAGAAGATGAGAAGATAAGGAAGAGTTACTTATAATGGTGAAATGAACACAAAAACCAAAATCGGTTCAGCGCTGCGCGCTGAGAGCACGTGTTGAAATATCTCATCGATGATATTGTGTCCGGGGTGTAGCTGAATACGGTGTCCAAATTTGAAAAAGATCCACCGAGAACTTTGGCTTTGGTGTGTCGGTATGGGGGCCCGGGTAGCTGAGGTGGAACCAAAATAGCTGAGGTGGAACCAAAATCGGTTCAGCGCTGCGCGCTGAGAGCACGTGTTGAAATATCGACCAGGTTGTGTCCTGTCCCGGGTCTACCTGAATATGCCCACCAAATTTGAAGCAGATCCATCGAGAACTTTGGCCGTGCATCGCGAACTCACAGACAGACACACAGACAGACACAAGTCGTATATATATATAGATAACAATAGAATTGTACTAACATAGAATCCTGCTGGGATAATGCACGCGTATATATATAACAATTGAATGGTACTAACATAGAACGTCTGCTATTTGCAAGCGAGTACATTTCTAGAGTTATTTACCAGCGTCTGCGGTTTAAAGGCACACTTCTACCCAAACAAAACATGCTCGGCTCACCATCTCAGATCTTAACCAGTTTTTACTTGAGAGAAGACACCCCTCCTCTTGTTCACATACCAACATGCAACACCCTACCTGACTGCTTAATTGCTGTTGCGGGTTATAAAAATAATATTAATTAATTTGTATCATATTTTTATCATATTTTTATCACTTACATTTTTATCATATTTGTATCACTAAAAAAGAATATCATTTTAGGAAAATAATTATTCACAAAAATTCCACTGTGTACTGAGAGCGTGTGTTCATACCTTGCAATCCTTGTGCCGCAGAACGCCTGATAGATCACAATAGATCACATTAGATCACAATAGATCACAATAGATCACAATAGATCACAATAGATCAAAATAGATCACAATAGATCACAATAGATCACAATAGATCACAATAGATCAGTATTGGCTTTCACGTGGGACGAAACAACCATTAAAACAAACTATTTGGACTCATACCCAAAATCCACAGCCTGGCTAGTTTCTGTACAGAGTAGGATTTTCTGCTGAATTATTGGTTACGTCTCTGACTCCCGTGTTCTTTCTTTCTTTCTTTCTTTGGTGTTTAACGTCGTTTTCAACCACGAAGGTTATATCGCGACGGGGAAAGGGGGGGAGATGGGATAGAGCCACTTGTTAATTGTTTCTTGTTCACAAAAGCACTGATAAAAAAAAATTGCTCCAGGGGCTTGCAACGTAGTACAATGTATTACCTTACTGGGAGAATGCAAGTTTCCAGTACAAAGGACTTAACATTTCTTACATACTGCTTGACTAAAATCTTTACAAACATTGACTATATTCTATACAAGAAACACTTAACAAGGGTAAAAGGAGAAACAGAATCCGTTAGTCGCCTCTTACGACATGCTGGGCATGGGGAGCATCGGGTAAATTCTTCCCCCTAACCCGCGGGGGGCGACTCCCGTGTGAATTTGCACAATTAAGCCAGGGAGTCATACTCATTCTGCACAGAAAACAGCCAGGCTAAAGATTTCGATGCATGTCAGTAAAGGTCAAAGTATGTTCCTTGAATGGGTTAAAAGGCATCTGTGGTGGTTTCTAGGACGGTTTACACCATGAAAGTACTGCTGAGTTGCAAGCAATGTTTTCTGACTTTGGGCCTGGAACAAAGTCCTGTCTGTCGGTCACTAGAAACGGGGTCACAGCTCATTTAACGATAGTATACCGAAGGCGCCATTTTGGACAGTTTTTTGACGATTTGAACCTTACAAATTTCAAGGAACATTCGCTGTACTGTAAATTTAGAAACACCTGCAATGATTTGCTCAAAACTGCTGTGAAACTAAGCCAAATAATTAAATGAATTTTAATCAGTAAGCGGCCGGTTTGCATCGCCCAGCTCTCCTGTCAGGAGTCAGGACTTCCGGTCGTCATCATTATTTATTTAGTTTTCATAGATACCAATTCGTCGAAGCAGATCAAGACCGGTGGAATGAGGAAGTCAAATGTACAGTCTAGCTTACGCATGCAAATATATCTAAGAATAGCGCATGAAGTGCTCAGGGTTGACAGGTAGGACGAAAATTATGACTCGCTCGAAGAACGTTCCAATAAAATTACAGTCTGGGATGCCCACTCAAAACACAGCCGTTTTCAATTTGAGTAACTCAGCTCTCAAACGTTTATTTTAAGGTATTCCTGGTGTGTGGTCACAACATTACAACCCCCGACCTGAACTGCATATCGCTTGGGGCGATTTGAGACAGTTTTCTTGTTAGATAAAATATATAATCCCTTTAAGCATAGCAATAATAAGATTACGCATTGCGGCGAACGACCGCAGGTTGCAGTAACAAGTTCTTATGTGACTGAGAATGTATGCGTTCTACCACAGACTGTGAGAGTAAAAGAGAGAGAGAGAGAGAGAGAGAGAGAGAGAGAGAGAGGGAGAGGGAGAGAGAGAGAGAGAGGGAGAGAGAGAGAGAGAGAGGGGGGGGAGGGAGAGAGAAAGAGAGAGAGAGGGAGAGAGAGAGGGAGAGAGAGCGAAAAAGAGAAAGAGAGAGAGAGGGAGAGAGAGAGAGAGCGAGAGAGCGAGAAAGAGAGAGAGAGAAAGAGAGAGAGAGAAAGAGCGAGAGAGAGAGAAAGAGAGTGAGAGAGAAAGAGAGAGAGAGAGAGAGGGAGTTTGAGAGAGAGAGAAAGAGAAAGAGAGAGAGAAAAAAAGAGAGAGAGAGAGAGAAAGATAGGGAGAGAGAAAGAGAGAGAGAGGGAGAGAGAGAGAAAGAGTGAAAGACAGAAAGAGCGAGAGAGAGAGAAAGAGAGAGAGAAAAAGAGCGAGAGAGAGAGAGAAAGAGAGAGAGAGAGAGAGAGAGAGAGAGAGAGAAGGAAAGAGAGAAGAGAGAGAGAGAAAGAGAGAGAGAGAGAAAAAGAGAGAGAGAGAAAGAGAGAGGGGGAGAGAGAAAAAGAAAGAGAGAGAAAGAGAGAGAGAGAGAAAGAGAGAAGGAAAGAGAGAAGAGAGAGAGAGAAAGAGAGAGAGAGAGAGAGAAAGAGAGAGAGAGAGAAAGGGAGGGGGGTCTCTGAAGTCTTCAGACTAAGATGTTATCTCCCCACTTTATTAGCTGGCTGAAAGTAACTGGTTTCAGCGTAACGCTGCACAATTTCCGAAAATCGATTTCTAAGACAATAGTTTCAAGAGAATGGCATGGTGTCGGTCTGTCCCCAAGCTTGCTGTAGCTAATACAAGATTATTTGAACTTGGAACACTGATGAGTTACCGTGTTCTAGTTTTATAATTGGCAGACACGATTAAGACGTGCTAAAGAGAACCAAATTGTATGTGTCCATTACGATACTGTCACTTCTCAAATCAAACACAATATTTAGCAGACTTGTAAAATATGAAGCGGTTTTTGTATGCAATGTTTTCCCTCAGAATCTGGCAAATTGAGTTTTTTTCTGCAATGTGAGCTATACTTTGATCATTATTAAAAGAAAAAATTACTTATCGTCGTGATCTCAGAGCGACCCACAGTTGTCCACTGAGCTAGCGGAAAACCCGATTGTAGGTCAAACGGCTTCGGGTTTCATTCAGAGAAAGAGTGGAAGGGTGTGAAAGAAGGGGATGGGGTGAGGCTGAAGTGTTGTGGGGGTGGGGGGGGGGGGGGGGGGGGGGGTCAACACGTTGCGAAAGCGATCAATCAAAATTTTTACAGCATCGGAAAAAGTTAGAAGGGATGGGCCATTATATATTTCTTTACTAGATGAATACCCGCTTCGCCGGGTACGGCTTCGCCGGGAAGAAGTCAAGCCGAATACCCGGCTGCGCCGGGGACCCGGCTTTGCCGGGTGTACGCCGGCTGTGCCGGCGCACCGCACGAAGGAAGGGAGATAAAGGCGCAAAACAGTGGAGAAGAGTAATACCCGGCTTCGCCGGGACAATGACCTTCTAAAAATAGTATAACGGGAATATGGATTGAGCGTTGTCGACAGTGACCTTCTAAAAATAGAAACGGGAATATGGATTGACGCCACACGAAGGAAGGGAGATAAACGCTGAAAACACTGGAGAAGATAAGGAAGAGTTACTGGGAATGGATCCAGAGAAAAACCAAAATCGGTTCAGCGCTGCGCGCTGAGAGCACGTGTGGAAATATCTCATCGACCAGGTTATGTCCGGGGTGTACCTGAATATGGCAACCGAATTTGAAACAGATCCATCGAGAACCTTGGGCGTGCATCGCGAACACACAGACACACACACACACACACACACACACACACACACACACACACACACACACACACACACACATTTATTAACAAATATTTAGGCATGATATTTAATCAAAATGGTAAACTAACTTTGGCGCAAGAACATTTAAGTAAACAAGGAAATAAAGCAGCATATTCTCTTCGAAAAACATTTAGAAATGAAAATGTGCCAATTGATACAATATTTCATTTATTTGATTCATTGGTAAACCCTATTTTAACATATGGAGCAGAAATTTGGTTCCCTTACATGTTCACGAGCAAAAACGATACCAATGACATTGAAAACTTTTTTAAAAGATGTATTTCGAATGAATGTCTTCACGAATCTGTCCATGTTAAATTTTGTAGATTTATTCTTGGTGTGCACAAAAAAGCCATGTGGATTCCAGTTTTAGCAGAAATAGGAAGATTTCCTTTAGGACTAAACATGTTATCACAAAGCATATCGTATTGGGCACATATTTTGAAAACGGAGAATAAATCACTTATTCATCAAATATATGAAGAAATGTTAAACCAAGCGCCAAAAAATCCGTGGCTAACTTTCATCAAAGAACTTTTGTACAAAATAGGTTTTAAACATGTATGGCTTAATCAATATACATTTGACATCGGTAAACTACAAAACGCCATACAAGAAAAGTTAAGGATTAACTACATAAAGTTTTGGGAGAAAATTAAATGTGAAGGTCGTCCAAGGCTGAAATTTTATTCCTCTGTAAGCAAGACATACGAAGTTCAGCCATACCTTATAAGCATTACGAATATCAAGCATAGACATTTACTGAGTAAATTAAGGACAAGTACACACTCTTTAAAAATTGAAACTGGAAGACATAATAACATACCAAGAGAAAATCGTTTATGTAATAAATGTAACGTTATTGAAGATGAAATTCACTTCCTAGACGGATGTCAAAAGTTCACTAAACTGCGAAATGATTTTATAAAGGATCTATCAAATATAGATATAAAGTATTCCAACAATAAACCTAGTGAAGTATTTTGCGAAGACAGAATACAAATTCGTCCAGGAAAGTTTATTTCAGATTGTTTTAATCGCTCTTTGTGTCAATAACCAATTTGGTTCCGACAATAAAATATATTCTATTCTATTCTATTCTATTCTATTCTATTCACACACACACACACACACACACACACACAGACACACACACACACACACAAACACACACACACACACACAGACACACACAAACACACACACACACACACACACACACACAAGTCGTATATATATATATATATAGATACGAAACCCAATCTCTTTAATCTGCTACGAATTGGGAGTACCAGATCCAATATCATCGACGACACACATTTTCGCACGCCTTTTCCGATTCGTACTTGCTTTTCTGCAGGCCTGTGATATATCGGTTGCAAATAGTGTGTGGGTGTGTGTGTCGGGGGTCTGTTTGTCTATCTGTCTGTCTGTCTGTCTGTCTGCGACTGACTGACTGTGTGTGTGTGTGTGTGTGTGTGTGTGTGTGTGTGTGTGTGTGTGTGTGTGTGTGTGTGTGTGTGTGTGTGTGTGTGTGTGTGTGTGTGTGTGTGTGTGTGTAAGAACTCGTCGTCAAACATATAGCAATGTCCATATTTGGAAATGATAATCATGTGAGCATAAGTATATCGGTCGTTTACGTAAAAGCGTTTGTTTGAGGCTGTTTTTACTTGAACGAAATGGACACGAAATGGACACGAAATGGACACGAAAGAGCCTAGAGCTTGTTTTCCTGTAAAGGCCACCACACTTTCGACGCTAAAAAGCATCAAGATACTGTTCTTGCTTCTCGTATTTCAACTAACACTAAACCAGCGACGTGTCTGAAATGAGAGCTTGAAGCAAGAGAATGCTCCGTAATGTATTTCTACTTGTTTATTTGGTTTTTGTTTGCCACAAATTTCAATTGGTAATGCTTTGTCTGACATTTCTTTCTAGGTGTCTGTCTGTCTCTTTAGGCGCATCGAAATCGATTTCTTTTCAGTTATATTCTTATTTATCCAAGTTTTCCTATTCTATGGCAACAAGATTTGTTTCTGTTTTCTACCTCTTGCAGCGATAAACATGTCAACTACTGCTTGTATATATATCCTAGTTACAAAAGCTTATCTTTCTTAGTTTGCGAGCTCTTTTCGATTCAGGTCAGAAAATGTGAATTCTTTTTCTGTCGAACTTATTAGAGATTTGAAACAAGTTTATCTCGTGATTAAAAAAAAAAGAAGATTCATTTCATAATGTCAGCGAGAAGAAATAAGGTTTCAATTTCAGATTAGAAAGAACAAGGCGGTTTCTAAAATGGCGGTGATGCCGGAAATGAGTTTGAAATGTTAGCGGACGCGTTGATGTCGCAATAGATGGTGTCCTTTTACAGAACCACTTTTAATGTTTTGTTTTTGTTATTGAAAGTCTTACTTTGGTGATATAGTGGGTTAATTGTTAGTTATGCTTCTAATTACCTTGATTTATTGTTTAGTTGATTGCGCTCGTAGTTACTCTAATGTGTGTGTCGATCTGTCGGTGTGTGTGTTCGTTCGGTGATAGTTCATCGCCAATTTCTGATTCTGTTGTTAAAGCTAGGTACTGTACGTGTTGGTATCCTCCACACGCAATGCACTCCCCACCCCCCCTCTGTCTGTCTGTCTGTCTGTCTGTCTGTCTGTATCTCTCTCCCTTTCTCTCTACTCTCTCTCTCTCTCTCTCTCTCTCTCTCTCTCTCTCTCTCTCTCTCTCTCTCTCTCTCTCTCTCTCTCTCTCTCTCTCTCTCATTCCATCTGTATTATATCTATGTCTTATTGCTTGAACGACCGTGCGGACATGTTCGATACGTTCTTCGTACGTACCTACACTTGTGTATTGTAGACTTATCGCAACAAAAGTTAAAACGATCAGGTTTTCTGTGTTTAAAGGTACTGAACTTGTCAAATCCAGGTGCACGGAGCCCCTGGGGCTTTTAGTCATACCTCAGGCAGCTATCCGTTAGAAGAACTACCAAGTTTCATTGACTTGCACCCAAAGAGTCAAGAACTGCGACTTTTTTACGAATTAATTTCGTACTCGGACCCGGCTGGTCTTGACCTATTTTTGGATCTAAATTTAGATCAGGTAGATCACCACATCATGTACAAAAAGACACGTCACTAGCAAACTATGTCAGACGTCATCCTGAGTTTGTGTAAAACAAAATGGAGGCCGGAATCACTCAGTTGAATCGAACTCCGACCAAACACCACGTAATAACTAGGTTAATTTATGCACTCGCGTGAACAAGAAACTGTCGAGCTTCACAGATGTCGTCGTTGGGTAGTTTTGGGTTTGTTTTACTACCATATGAGGATTTTTGAACTGTAAATCCACTCAGCTGCAACAAAAACGCAAAACGAAGGCTGTGAGCTGCACTGTGCCTTTAACCTCAAAATAAAATGTAGATAGAATTCTAAAACATAGTTTTCTTCTGTTTTTCATAACTATTTCGTTCAGAGTCTTATCGTTAAGGCAGGTTATGGTGCATGTACTCTTGCTGACACATGTTGTGACTCAACCTCAGAACATTGTTACACGTTCAATTCTTCCAGACATTCTGCATTCACACCGAGGTGACCATTTCAACGTTGCGTGACAATACATAAGTACCCACAATGTCCTGGAACGGTGTCCGAACAATGCACAATGTCCTGGAACGGTGTCCGAACAATGCACAATGTCCTGGAACGGTGTCCGAACAATGCACAGTGTCCTGGAACGGTGTCCGAACAATGCACAGTGTCCTGGAACGGTGTCCGAACAATGCACAGTGTCCTGGAACGGTGTCCGAACAATGCACAGTGTCCTGGAACGGTGTCCGAACAATGCACAGTGTCCTGGAACGGTGTCCGAACAATGCACAGTGTCCTGGAACGGTGTCCGAACAATGCACAGTGTCCTGGAACGGTGTCCGAACAATGCACAGTGTCCTGGAACGGTGTCCGAACAATGCACAGTGTCCTGGAACGGTGTCCGAACAATGCACAGTGTCCTGGAACGGTGTCCGAACAATGCACAGTGTCCTGGAACGGTGTCCGAACAATGCACAGTGTCCTGGAACGGTGTCCGAACAATGCACAGTGTCCTGGAACGGTGTCCGAACAATGCACAATGTCCTGGAACGGTGTCCGAACAATGCACAATGTCCTGGAACGGTGTCCGAACAATGCACAGTGTCCTGGAACGGTGTCCGAACAATGCACAATGTCCTGGAACGGTGTCCGAACAATGCACAGTGTCCTGGAACGGTGTCCGAACAATGCACAGTGTCCTGGAACGGTGTCCGAACAATGCACAGTGTCCTGGAACGGTGTCCGAACAATGCACAGTGTCCTGGAACGGTGTCCGAACAATGCACAATGTCCTGGAACGGTGTCCGAACAATGCACAGTGTCCTGGAACGGTGTCCGAACAATGCACAATGTCCTGGAACGGTGTCCGAACAATGCACAGTGTCCTGGAACGGTGTCCGAACAATGCACAGTGTCCTGGAACGGTGTCCGAACAATGCACAGTGTCCTGGAACGGTGTCCGAACAATGCACAGTGTCCTGGAACGGTGTCCGAACAATGCACAGTGTCCTGGAACGGTGTCCGAACAATGCACAGTGTCCTGGAACGGTGTCCGAACAATGCACAGTGTCCTGGAACGGTGTCCGAACAATGCACAGTGTCCTGGAACGGTGTCCGAACAATGCACAGTGTCCTGGAACGGTGTCCGAACAATGCACAGTGTCCTGGAACGGTGTCCGAACAATGCACAGTGTCCTGGAACGGTGTCCGAACAATGCACAGTGTCCTGGAACGGTGTCCGAACAATGCACAGTGTCCTGGAACGGTGTCCGAACAATGCACAGTGTCCTGGAACGGTGTCCGAACAATGCACAGTGTCCTGGAACGGTGTCCGAACAATGCACAGTGTCCTGGAACGGTGTCCGAACAATGCACAGTGTCCTGGAACGGTGTCCGAACAATGCACAGTGTCCTGGAACGGTGTCCGAACAATGCACAGTGTCCTGGAACGGTGTCCGAACAATGCACAGTGTCCTGGAACGGTGTCCGAACAATGCACAATGTCCTGGAACGGTGTCCGAACAATGCACAATGTCCTGGAACGGTGTCCGAACAATGCACAGTGTCCTGGAACGGTGTCCGAACAATGCACAATGTCCTGGAACGGTGTCCGAACAATGCACAGTGTCCTGGAACGGTGTCCGAACAATGCACAATGTCCTGGAACGGTGTCCGAACAATGCACAGTGTCCTGGAACGGTGTCCGAACAATGCACAGTGTCCTGGAACGGTGTCCGAACAATGCACAGTGTCCTGGAACGGTGTCCGAACAATGCACAGTGTCCTGGAACGGTGTCCGAACAATGCACAGTGTCCTGGAACGGTGTCCGAACAATGCACAGTGTCCTGGAACGGTGTCCGAACAATGCACAGTGTCCTGGAACGGTGTCCGAACAATGCACAGTGTCCTGGAACGGTGTCCGAACAATGCACAGTGTCCTGGAACGGTGTCCGAACAATGCACAGTGTCCTGGAACGGTGTCCGAACAATGCACAGTGTCCTGGAACGGTGTCCGAACAATGCACAGTGTCCTGGAACGGTGTCCGAACAATGCACAGTGTCCTGGAACGGTGTCCGAACAATGCACAGTGTCCTGGAACGGTGTCCGAACAATGCACAGTGTCCTGGAACGGTGTCCGAACAATGCACAGTGTCCTGGAACGGTGTCCGAACAATGCACAGTGTCCTGGAACGGTGTCCGAACAATGCACAGTGTCCTGGAACGGTGTCCGAACAATGCACAGTGTCCTGGAACGGTGTCCGAACAATGCACAGTGTCCTGGAACGGTGTCCGAACAATGCACAATGTCCTGGAACGGTGTCCGAACAATGCACAATGTCCTGGAACGGTGTCCGAACAATGCACAGTGTCCTGGAACGGTGTCCGAACAATGCACAATGTCCTGGAACGGTGTCCGAACAATGCACAGTGTCCTGGAACGGTGTCCGAACAATGCACAGTGTCCTGGAACGGTGTCCGAACAATGCACAGTGTCCTGGAACGGTGTCCGAACAATGCACAGTGTCCTGGAACGGTGTCCGAACAATGCACAATGTCCTGGAACGGTGTCCGAACAATGCACAGTGTCCTGGAACGGTGTCCGAACAATGCACAATGTCCTGGAACGGTGTCCGAACAATGCACAGTGTCCTGGAACGGTGTCCGAACAATGCACAGTGTCCTGGAACGGTGTCCGAACAATGCACAGTGTCCTGGAACGGTGTCCGAACAATGCACAGTGTCCTGGAACGGTGTCCGAACAATGCACAGTGTCCTGGAACGGTGTCCGAACAATGCACAGTGTCCTGGAACGGTGTCCGAACAATGCACAGTGTCCTGGAACGGTGTCCGAACAATGCACAGTGTCCTGGAACGGTGTCCGAACAATGCACAGTGTCCTGGAACGGTGTCCGAACAATGCACAGTGTCCTGGAACGGTGTCCGAACAATGCACAGTGTCCTGGAACGGTGTCCGAACAATGCACAGTGTCCTGGAACGGTGTCCGAACAATGCACAATGTCCTGGAACGGTGTCCGAACAATGCACAATGTCCTGGAACGGTGTCCGAACAATGCACAGTGTCCTGGAACGGTGTCCGAACAATGCACAGTGTCCTGGAACGGTGTCCGAACAATGCACAATGTCCTGGAACGGTGTCCGAACAATGCACAGTGTCCTGGAACGGTGTCCGAACAATGCACAGTGTCCTGGAACGGTGTCCGAACAATGCACAGTGTCCTGGAACGGTGTCCGAACAATGCACAGTGTCCTGGAACGGTGTCCGAACAATGCACAGTGTCCTGGAACGGTGTCCGAACAATGCACAATGTCCTGGAACGGTGTCCGAACAATGCACAGTGTCCTGGAACGGTGTCCGAACAATGCACAGTGTCCTGGAACGGTGTCCGAACAATGCACAATGTCCTGGAACGGTGTCCGAACAATGCACAGTGTCCTGGAACGGTGTCCGAACAATGCACAATGTCCTGGAACGGTGTCCGAACAATGCACAGTGTCCTGGAACGGTGTCCGAACAATGCACAGTGTCCTGGAACGGTGTCCGAACAATGCACAGTGTCCTGGAACGGTGTCCGAACAATGCACAGTGTCCTGGAACGGTGTCCGAACAATGCACAGTGTCCTGGAACGGTGTCCGAACAATGCACAGTGTCCTGGAACGGTGTCCGAACAATGCACAGTGTCCTGGAACGGTGTCCGAACAATGCACAGTGTCCTGGAACGGTGTCCGAACAATGCACAGTGTCCTGGAACGGTGTCCGAACAATGCACAGTGTCCTGGAACGGTGTCCGAACAATGCACAGTGTCCTGGAACGGTGTCCGAACAATGCACAGTGTCCTGGAACGGTGTCCGAACAATGCACAGTGTCCTGGAACGGTGTCCGAACAATGCACAGTGTCCTGGAACGGTGTCCGAACAATGCACAGTGTCCTGGAACGGTGTCCGAACAATGCACAGTGTCCTGGAACGGTGTCCGAACAATGCACAGTGTCCTGGAACGGTGTCCGAACAATGCACAGTGTCCTGGAACGGTGTCCGAACAATGCACAGTGTCCTGGAACGGTGTCCGAACAATGCACAGTGTCCTGGAACGGTGTCCGAACAATGCACAGTGTCCTGGAACGGTGTCCGAACAATGCACAGTGTCCTGGAACGGTGTCCGAACAATGCACAGTGTCCTGGAACGGTGTCCGAACAATGCACAGTGTCCTGGAACGGTGTCCGAACAATGCACAGTGTCCTGGAACGGTGTCCGAACAATGCACAGTGTCCTGGAACGGTGTCCGAACAATGCACAGTGTCCTGGAACGGTGTCCGAACAATGCACAGTGTCCTGGAACGGTGTCCGAACAATGCACAGTGTCCTGGAACGGTGTCCGAACAATGCACAGTGTCCTGGAACGGTGTCCGAACAATGCACAGTGTCCTGGAACGGTGTCCGAACAATGCACAGTGTCCTGGAACGGTGTCCGAACAATGCACAGTGTCCTGGAACGGTGTCCGAACAATGCACAGTGTCCTGGAACGGTGTCCGAACAATGCACAGTGTCCTGGAACGGTGTCCGAACAATGCACAGTGTCCTGGAACGGTGTCCGAACAATGCACAGTGTCCTGGAACGGTGTCCGAACAATGCACAGTGTCCTGGAACGGTGTCCGAACAATGCACAGTGTCCTGGAACGGTGTCCGAACAATGCACAGTGTCCTGGAACGGTGTCCGAACAATGCACAGTGTCCTGGAACGGTGTCCGAACAATGCACAGTGTCCTGGAACGGTGTCCGAACAATGCACAGTGTCCTGGAACGGTGTCCGAACAATGCACAGTGTCCTGGAACGGTGTCCGAACAATGCACAGTGTCCTGGAACGGTGTCCGAACAATGCACAGTGTCCTGGAACGGTGTCCGAACAATGCACAGTGTCCTGGAACGGTGTCCGAACAATGCACAGTGTCCTGGAACGGTGTCCGAACAATGCACAGTGTCCTGGAACGGTGTCCGAACAATGCACAGTGTCCTGGAACGGTGTCCGAACAATGCACAGTGTCCTGGAACGGTGTCCGAACAATGCACAGTGTCCTGGAACGGTGTCCGAACAATGCACAGTGTCCTGGAACGGTGTCCGAACAATGCACAGTGTCCTGGAACGGTGTCCGAACAATGCACAGTGTCCTGGAACGGTGTCCGAACAATGCACAGTGTCCTGGAACGGTGTCCGAACAATGCACAGTGTCCTGGAACGGTGTCCGAACAATGCACAGTGTCCTGGAACGGTGTCCGAACAATGCACAGTGTCCTGGAACGGTGTCCGAACAATGCACAGTGTCCTGGAACGGTGTCCGAACAATGCACAGTGTCCTGGAACGGTGTCCGAACAATGCACAGTGTCCTGGAACGGTGTCCGAACAATGCACAGTGTCCTGGAACGGTGTCCGAACAATGCACAGTGTCCTGGAACGGTGTCCGAACAATGCACAGTGTCCTGGAACGGTGTCCGAACAATGCACAGTGTCCTGGAACGGTGTCCGAACAATGCACAGTGTCCTGGAACGGTGTCCGAACAATGCACAGTGTCCTGGAACGGTGTCCGAACAATGCACAGTGTCCTGGAACGGTGTCCGAACAATGCACAGTGTCCTGGAACGGTGTCCGAACAATGCACAGTGTCCTGGAACGGTGTCCGAACAATGCACAGTGTCCTGGAACGGTGTCCGAACAATGCACAGTGTCCTGGAACGGTGTCCGAACAATGCACAGTGTCCTGGAACGGTGTCCGAACAATGCACAGTGTCCTGGAACGGTGTCCGAACAATGCACAGTGTCCTGGAACGGTGTCCGAACAATGCACAGTGTCCTGGAACGGTGTCCGAACAATGCACAGTGTCCTGGAACGGTGTCCGAACAATGCACAGTGTCCTGGAACGGTGTCCGAACAATGCACAGTGTCCTGGAACGGTGTCCGAACAATGCACAGTGTCCTGGAACGGTGTCCGAACAATGCACAGTGTCCTGGAACGGTGTCCGAACAATGCACAGTGTCCTGGAACGGTGTCCGAACAATGCACAGTGTCCTGGAACGGTGTCCGAACAATGCACAGTGTCCTGGAACGGTGTCCGAACAATGCACAGTGTCCTGGAACGGTGTCCGAACAATGCACAGTGTCCTGGAACGGTGTCCGAACAATGCACAGTGTCCTGGAACGGTGTCCGAACAATGCACAGTGTCCTGGAACGGTGTCCGAACAATGCACAGTGTCCTGGAACGGTGTCCGAACAATGCACAGTGTCCTGGAACGGTGTCCGAACAATGCACAGTGTCCTGGAACGGTGTCCGAACAATGCACAGTGTCCTGGAACGGTGTCCGAACAATGCACAGTGTCCTGGAACGGTGTCCGAACAATGCACAGTGTCCTGGAACGGTGTCCGAACAATGCACAGTGTCCTGGAACGGTGTCCGAACAATGCACAGTGTCCTGGAACGGTGTCCGAACAATGCACAGTGTCCTGGAACGGTGTCCGAACAATGCACAGTGTCCTGGAACGGTGTCCGAACAATGCACAGTGTCCTGGAACGGTGTCCGAACAATGCACAGTGTCCTGGAACGGTGTCCGAACAATGCACAGTGTCCTGGAACGGTGTCCGAACAATGCACAGTGTCCTGGAACGGTGTCCGAACAATGCACAGTGTCCTGGAACGGTGTCCGAACAATGCACAGTGTCCTGGAACGGTGTCCGAACAATGCACAGTGTCCTGGAACGGTGTCCGAACAATGCACAGTGTCCTGGAACGGTGTCCGAACAATGCACAGTGTCCTGGAACGGTGTCCGAACAATGCACAGTGTCCTGGAACGGTGTCCGAACAATGCACAGTGTCCTGGAACGGTGTCCGAACAATGCACAGTGTCCTGGAACGGTGTCCGAACAATGCACAGTGTCCTGGAACGGTGTCCGAACAATGCACAGTGTCCTGGAACGGTGTCCGAACAATGCACAGTGTCCTGGAACGGTGTCCGAACAATGCACAGTGTCCTGGAACGGTGTCCGAACAATGCACAGTGTCCTGGAACGGTGTCCGAACAATGCACAGTGTCCTGGAACGGTGTCCGAACAATGCACAGTGTCCTGGAACGGTGTCCGAACAATGCACAGTGTCCTGGAACGGTGTCCGAACAATGCACAGTGTCCTGGAACGGTGTCCGAACAATGCACAGTGTCCTGGAACGGTGTCCGAACAATGCACAGTGTCCTGGAACGGTGTCCGAACAATGCACAGTGTCCTGGAACGGTGTCCGAACAATGCACAGTGTCCTGGAACGGTGTCCGAACAATGCACAGTGTCCTGGAACGGTGTCCGAACAATGCACAGTGTCCTGGAACGGTGTCCGAACAATGCACAGTGTCCTGGAACGGTGTCCGAACAATGCACAGTGTCCTGGAACGGTGTCCGAACAATGCACAGTGTCCTGGAACGGTGTCCGAACAATGCACAGTGTCCTGGAACGGTGTCCGAACAATGCACAGTGTCCTGGAACGGTGTCCGAACAATGCACAGTGTCCTGGAACGGTGTCCGAACAATGCACAGTGTCCTGGAACGGTGTCCGAACAATGCACAGTGTCCTGGAACGGTGTCCGAACAATGCACAGTGTCCTGGAACGGTGTCCGAACAATGCACAGTGTCCTGGAACGGTGTCCGAACAATGCACAGTGTCCTGGAACGGTGTCCGAACAATGCACAGTGTCCTGGAACGGTGTCCGAACAATGCACAGTGTCCTGGAACGGTGTCCGAACAATGCACAATGTCCTGGAACGGTGTCCGAACAATGCACAATGTCCTGGAACGGTGTCCGAACAATGCACAATGTCCTGGAACGGTGTCCGAACAATGCACAGTGTCCTGGAACGGTGTCCGAACAATGCACAGTGTCCTGGAACGGTGTCCGAACAATGCACAATGTCCTGGAACGGTGTCCGAACAATGCACAATGTCCTGGAACGGTGTCCGAACAATGCACAATGTCCTGGAACGGTGTCCGAACAATGCACAATGTCCTGGAACGGTGTCCGAACAATGCACAGTGTCCTGGAACGGTGTCCGAACAATGCACAGTGTCCTGGAACGGTGTCCGAACAATGCACAGTGTCCTGGAACGGTGTCCGAACAATGCACAGTGTCCTGGAACGGTGTCCGAACAATGCACAATGTCCTGGAACGGTGTCCGAACAATGCACAATGTCCTGGAACGGTGTCCGAACAATGCACAGTGTCCTGGAACGGTGTCCGAACAATGCACAGTGTCCTGGAACGGTGTCCGAACAATGCACAGTGTCCTGGAACGGTGTCCGAACAATGCACAATGTCCTGGAACGGTGTCCGAACAATGCACAGTGTCCTGGAACGGTGTCCGAACAATGCACAGTGTCCTGGAACGGTGTCCGAACAATGCACATTGTCCTGGAACGGTGTCCGAACAATGCACAGTGTCCTGGAACGGTGTCCGAACAATGCACAGTGTCCTGGAACGGTGTCCGAACAATGCACAGTGTCCTGGAACGGTGTCCGAACAATGCACAGTGTCCTGGAACGGTGTCCGAACAATGCACAATGTCCTGGAACGGTGTCCGAACAATGCACAATGTCCTGGAACGGTGTCCGAACAATGCACAGTGTCCTGGAACGGTGTCCGAACAATGCACAGTGTCCTGGAACGGTGTCCGAACAATGCACAGTGTCCTGGAACGGTGTCCGAACAATGCACAGTGTCCTGGAACGGTGTCCGAACAATGCACAATGTCCTGGAACGGTGTCCGAACAATGCACAATGTCCTGGAACGGTGTCCGAACAATGCACAGTGTCCTGGAACGGTGTCCGAACAATGCACAGTGTCCTGGAACGGTGTCCGAACAATGCACAGTGTCCTGGAACGGTGTCCGAACAATGCACAGTGTCCTGGAACGGTGTCCGAACAATGCACAGTGTCCTGGAACGGTGTCCGAACAATGCACAGTGTCCTGGAACGGTGTCCGAACAATGCACAGTGTCCTGGAACGGTGTCCGAACAATGCACAATGTCCTGGAACGGTGTCCGAACAATGCACAGTGTCCTGGAACGGTGTCCGAACAATGCACAGTGTCCTGGAACGGTGTCCGAACAATGCACAGTGTCCTGGAACGGTGTCCGAACAATGCACAGTGTCCTGGAACGGTGTCCGAACAATGCACAGTGTCCTGGAACGGTGTCCGAACAATGCACAGTGTCCTGGAACGGTGTCCGAACAATGCACAGTGTCCTGGAACGGTGTCCGAACAATGCACAGTGTCCTGGAACGGTGTCCGAACAATGCACAGTGTCCTGGAACGGTGTCCGAACAATGCACAGTGTCCTGGAACGGTGTCCGAACAATGCACAGTGTCCTGGAACGGTGTCCGAACAATGCACAGTGTCCTGGAACGGTGTCCGAACAATGCACAGTGTCCTGGAACGGTGTCCGAACAATGCACAGTGTCCTGGAACGGTGTCCGAACAATGCACAGTGTCCTGGAACGGTGTCCGAACAATGCACAGTGTCCTGGAACGGTGTCCGAACAATGCACAGTGTCCTGGAACGGTGTCCGAACAATGCACAGTGTCCTGGAACGGTGTCCGAACAATGCACAGTGTCCTGGAACGGTGTCCGAACAATGCACAGTGTCCTGGAACGGTGTCCGAACAATGCACAGTGTCCTGGAACGGTGTCCGAACAATGCACAGTGTCCTGGAACGGTGTCCGAACAATGCACAGTGTCCTGGAACGGTGTCCGAACAATGCACAGTGTCCTGGAACGGTGTCCGAACAATGCACAGTGTCCTGGAACGGTGTCCGAACAATGCACAGTGTCCTGGAACGGTGTCCGAACAATGCACAGTGTCCTGGAACGGTGTCCGAACAATGCACAGTGTCCTGGAACGGTGTCCGAACAATGCACAGTGTCCTGGAACGGTGTCCGAACAATGCACAGTGTCCTGGAACGGTGTCCGAACAATGCACAGTGTCCTGGAACGGTGTCCGAACAATGCACAGTGTCCTGGAACGGTGTCCGAACAATGCACAGTGTCCTGGAACGGTGTCCGAACAATGCACAGTGTCCTGGAACGGTGTCCGAACAATGCACAGTGTCCTGGAACGGTGTCCGAACAATGCACAGTGTCCTGGAACGGTGTCCGAACAATGCACAGTGTCCTGGAACGGTGTCCGAACAATGCACAGTGTCCTGGAACGGTGTCCGAACAATGCACAGTGTCCTGGAACGGTGTCCGAACAATGCACAGTGTCCTGGAACGGTGTCCGAACAATGCACAGTGTCCTGGAACGGTGTCCGAACAATGCACAGTGTCCTGGAACGGTGTCCGAACAATGCACAGTGTCCTGGAACGGTGTCCGAACAATGCACAGTGTCCTGGAACGGTGTCCGAACAATGCACAGTGTCCTGGAACGGTGTCCGAACAATGCACAGTGTCCTGGAACGGTGTCCGAACAATGCACAGTGTCCTGGAACGGTGTCCGAACAATGCACAATGTCCTGGAACGGTGTCCGAACAATGCACAATGTCCTGGAACGGTGTCCGAACAATGCACAGTGTCCTGGAACGGTGTCCGAACAATGCACAATGTCCTGGAACGGTGTCCGAACAATGCACAGTGTCCTGGAACGGTGTCCGAACAATGCACAGTGTCCTGGAACGGTGTCCGAACAATGCACAATGTCCTGGAACGGTGTCCGAACAATGCACAGTGTCCTGGAACGGTGTCCGAACAATGCACAGTGTCCTGGAACGGTGTCCGAACAATGCACAGTGTCCTGGAACGGTGTCCGAACAATGCACAATGTCCTGGAACGGTGTCCGAACAATGCACAATGTCCTGGAACGGTGTCCGAACAATGCACAATGTCCTGGAACGGTGTCCGAACAATGCACAGTGTCCTGGAACGGTGTCCGAACAATGCACAGTGTCCTGGAACGGTGTCCGAACAATGCACAATGTCCTGGAACGGTGTCCGAACAATGCACAATGTCCTGGAACGGTGTCCGAACAATGCACAATGTCCTGGAACGGTGTCCGAACAATGCACAATGTCCTGGAACGGTGTCCGAACAATGCACAGTGTCCTGGAACGGTGTCCGAACAATGCACAGTGTCCTGGAACGGTGTCCGAACAATGCACAGTGTCCTGGAACGGTGTCCGAACAATGCACAGTGTCCTGGAACGGTGTCCGAACAATGCACAATGTCCTGGAACGGTGTCCGAACAATGCACAGTGTCCTGGAACGGTGTCCGAACAATGCACAGTGTCCTGGAACGGTGTCCGAACAATGCACAGTGTCCTGGAACGGTGTCCGAACAATGCACAGTGTCCTGGAACGGTGTCCGAACAATGCACAATGTCCTGGAACGGTGTCCGAACAATGCACAGTGTCCTGGAACGGTGTCCGAACAATGCACAATGTCCTGGAACGGTGTCCGAACAATGCACAATGTCCTGGAACGGTGTCCGAACAATGCACAGTGTCCTGGAACGGTGTCCGAACAATGCACAGTGTCCTGGAACGGTGTCCGAACAATGCACAGTGTCCTGGAACGGTGTCCGAACAATGCACAGTGTCCTGGAACGGTGTCCGAACAATGCACAATGTCCTGGAACGGTGTCCGAACAATGCACAATGTCCTGGAACGGTGTCCGAACAATGCACAATGTCCTGGAACGGTGTCCGAACAATGCACAGTGTCCTGGAACGGTGTCCGAACAATGCACAGTGTCCTGGAACGGTGTCCGAACAATGCACAGTGTCCTGGAACGGTGTCCGAACAATGCACAATGTCCTGGAACGGTGTCCGAACAATGCACAATGTCCTGGAACGGTGTCCGAACAATGCACAGTGTCCTGGAACGGTGTCCGAACAATGCACAGTGTCCTGGAACGGTGTCCGAACAATGCACAATGTCCTGGAACGGTGTCCGAACAATGCACAGTGTCCTGGAACGGTGTCCGAACAATGCACAGTGTCCTGGAACGGTGTCCGAACAATGCACAATGTCCTGGAACGGTGTCCGAACAATGCACAGTGTCCTGGAACGGTGTCCGAACAATGCACAATGTCCTGGAACGGTGTCCGAACAATGCACAGTGTCCTGGAACGGTGTCCGAACAATGCACAGTGTCCTGGAACGGTGTCCGAACAATGCACAGTGTCCTGGAACGGTGTCCGAACAATGCACAGTGTCCTGGAACGGTGTCCGAACAATGCACAGTGTCCTGGAACGGTGTCCGAACAATGCACAGTGTCCTGGAACGGTGTCCGAACAATGCACAGTGTCCTGGAACGGTGTCCGAACAATGCACAGTGTCCTGGAACGGTGTCCGAACAATGCACAGTGTCCTGGAACGGTGTCCGAACAATGCACAGTGTCCTGGAACGGTGTCCGAACAATGCACAGTGTCCTGGAACGGTGTCCGAACAATGCACAGTGTCCTGGAACGGTGTCCGAACAATGCACAATGTCCTGGAACGGTGTCCGAACAATGCACAGTGTCCTGGAACGGTGTCCGAACAATGCACAGTGTCCTGGAACGGTGTCCGAACAATGCACAGTGTCCTGGAACGGTGTCCGAACAATGCACAATGTCCTGGAACGGTGTCCGAACAATGCACAGTGTCCTGGAACGGTGTCCGAACAATGCACAATGTCCTGGAACGGTGTCCGAACAATGCACAATGTCCTGGAACGGTGTCCGAACAATGCACAGTGTCCTGGAACGGTGTCCGAACAATGCACAGTGTCCTGGAACGGTGTCCGAACAATGCACAGTGTCCTGGAACGGTGTCCGAACAATGCACAATGTCCTGGAACGGTGTCCGAACAATGCACAGTGTCCTGGAACGGTGTCCGAACAATGCACAGTGTCCTGGAACGGTGTCCGAACAATGCACAGTGTCCTGGAACGGTGTCCGAACAATGCACAGTGTCCTGGAACGGTGTCCGAACAATGCACAATGTCCTGGAACGGTGTCCGAACAATGCACAATGTCCTGGAACGGTGTCCGAACAATGCACAGTGTCCTGGAACGGTGTCCGAACAATGCACAGTGTCCTGGAACGGTGTCCGAACAATGCACAGTGTCCTGGAACGGTGTCCGAACAATGCACAATGTCCTGGAACGGTGTCCGAACAATGCACAGTGTCCTGGAACGGTGTCCGAACAATGCACAGTGTCCTGGAACGGTGTCCGAACAATGCACAGTGTCCTGGAACGGTGTCCGAACAATGCACAGTGTCCTGGAACGGTGTCCGAACAATGCACAATGTCCTGGAACGGTGTCCGAACAATGCACAGTGTCCTGGAACGGTGTCCGAACAATGCACAATGTCCTGGAACGGTGTCCGAACAATGCACAGTGTCCTGGAACGGTGTCCGAACAATGCACAATGTCCTGGAACGGTGTCCGAACAATGCACAGTGCAACCGTACGCTCCAAGATCGGAGTGTCAACAAAAGAGGGGTGAATGTATAACTATTTATACTCGTCGATAGACATGCTATTTACGACGACAAACTAAGCTTTACACAACGCACCGAAGCGAACCAAGAGCAATGGAGCGTGGAGCTAGGCGCATGGAGACGAATAAGTAGAGGTCCTGGACAACTTTCGGGAACGTTTAGTGCAAATGGTTTCATGGCTAACAACGCCTTGTGGCCTAAAGAAGAAAGTGGTTCCGGTTTCAGAAACACCTTTGAGTCACATTAGGGTAGGGGTGCAGAGGGGGGGGGGGGGGGGGGGGTGGGGGTGAGGCTAGGTTAGTAAAAACTGAGTAGGTGTTACAAGGAATGCGAGGCGGTTTTCGCCTGCTGTTTCCTGCTGTGACGTGTTTTTCGGTCATTGTGTGTTGTTAGATGTCGCTCTTTACGGGATTTAATCAGTCTACCAAAACTTGACATTGAGCTAACAGACACAATAGTTGCTTTATTGTATTCTTTATTATGTTTACATTCAAAATGATATTAAGGATCTATTATTCTTAAATTAAAATTGCGTTCAAAAATAGAGGTTATCTTGTTGATGCAAATTAGTTTGATGCCATGTTTTGCCCAGACAAGTCAGCGCTGTCTCCGTCGGCTGGTTTCGGTCGGCCATGACTCAGGACTCATGTAACCCTAGGTTTTTTTTTAAATAAATATTGACTTGACTCACACTCGGCGAAGACTGATTAGCTGCATTATTTTAGTTATTCATGAATGGGTGGGTGGAGGGGATGGGCTAGTTCTAACTATGCATTAGATTATAAAATTGTATTCTGTGTAGACCCTTCCACCAGCATCTTAGACCACTCTTTGTACATTTTCTTTTAATAGATGATTGTCATTTGTTTTACCTCATGTCTGCCCTGCGTGTGATGGTGTGATCGTGACTGCTGTAGTGTGGGCGTGTGTGTGTTGGTGTGTATGTCAGTGTATGTGTGGGCGTGTGTGTGTGTGTGTCAGTGTGTGTGTGGGTGTGTGTGTGTGCGTGATTTTACCAACACTACGCGAAATTCCTTGTGCTTTAAATGTTTTTTAATGTCACTTGGCTCAATAAATACTGTATTCTGTATTCTGTATTCTGTATTCACTTTCAGACCGACAGATTGACTGAATGTTTGTATACTGCTTTAAGCAACTTGATTTCCTTTCGCTCAAGAGCGGAATCTTGTTTTTGGGATGTGAGAAAGTGCATATCTCTCTTTCTCTCTGTCTCTGTCTCTGTCTGTCTCTCTCTCCCTATGTCTGTCTGGCTCTCTCTCTGTCTGGCTCTCTCTCTCTCTCTTTCTCTCTCTTTCTCTCTCTGTCTCTCTCTCCCTATGTCTGTCTGGCTCTCTCTCTGTCTGGCTCTCTCTCTCTCTCTCTCTCTCTCTCTCTCTCTTTCTCTCTCTGTCTCTCTCTCTCTCTCTCTCTCTCTCTCTCTCTCTGATCTCTCTCTCTCTCTCTTTCTCTCTTTCTTTCTCTCCCTTTTTTCAAATTAAATGAAAGTTGCCACGCAGTGATTAAAAAAGAAGTTTTCACGAATTATGTTACTGAAAAGAAAAAAAATTCCAGCAACAACGACACCTACGGTTTTTCCCCCTTGCTGTTGACAAGACGAAGGAGCAGGAGAAGGGTCATAAACTAGGGTCACTTTCTTAACAAACCCGGGAGATGGGCGAACAAAAATATGTGCCTTTGTTTGATCAGTCTTGGGTTTCTAGCGTATTAAAATAAAATTGTCCGATTTTTTCCATAGATAAGTTTTCCTTGGATTCATTTACTGTGCAAGTATCTCTTGACTTTTTTCATTGTTATTCTTTCTTTCTTTCTTTCTTTCTTTCTTTCTTTCTGTCTTTCTTTCTGTCTTTCTTTCTGTAAGTGTTTATTTCTTTTCCTCTTTCTTTTCTTCCTTCATTTCTGTCCTTATTTGTTTCTTTGTTTCCTTCTTTTTTTCTTTCCTGCTTTCCTTCTTTTTTTCTTCTCAATATATTGCATTCCTATAATTGTATGTCCCCATCAGCCCCTATCTTTCAAGGCTGCTCTTCGCACTCACATACACTCGTCCTTACATCTCTTGTTTTCTCAAAGCCGCTGAACTTTTCATTCTTCTAATTTCTCTTTTTTTTCCGGGTGTGATTTAGGTCAGCTACAAAGTTATGTTGTACATGCATTTTGCATCTTTGGGATTTTTACAAACATTCCTGGGTTCTTTTCTCTTTTCTCTCTCACGTATCGTATCAAATGCTGATCGATTGGGCGGATTAGAAAAGCACTCACGCTGTAAACCCAGGGCATTACAAACTTTAACAAGTTTCAAGTCCTCCGGCTAAGTCATCCATTCTTACCTCCCCGCAGGCAAAGAGCACTGCAGTTACATCTCTTGTAGAATAACGCTGATACTTATCGTTTCTTTTTTGGATGGAATGGGTGAGGGGGGGGGGGGGGGGGGGGGTCTTACGATTTTTGTTATTGTGAACGCTTGGTTAATCAAAATCTGTATTTGTGTAAGTGTGGGTGGGGGGGTCAACGATTTTCAGATTGTGTGGCGGCTCAACGGATTTCAGTTTTAATGGGGTCGGTCTGAAAGGGAGCTCGGCGGATTGTATGAGTCTTAACGATGTTCAGTTTTAATGAGGACTGTTTCTACGCTGGTTCTAATAATTTCAGTTTCTGTGCGAGTTGGGAGAGAGAGGGGGAGAGAGGGAGAGAGAGAGAGAGAGAGAGAGAGAGAGAGAGAGAGAGAGAGAGAGAGAGAGAGAGAGAGAGAGAGAGAGAGAGAGAGAGAGAGAGTCAAACATACAGACACAAACGGGCGGGGATGTAGCTCAGTCGGTAGCGCGCTGGATTTGTATCCAGTTGGCCGCTGTCAGCGTGAGTTCGTCCCCACGTTCGGCGAGAGATTTATTTCTCAGAGTCAACTTTGTGTGCAGACTCTCCTCGGTGTCCGAACACCCCCCGCGTGTACACGCAAGCACAAGACCAAGTGCGCACGAAAAAGATCCTGTAATCCATGTCAGAGTTCGGTGGGTTATAGAAACACGGAAATACCCAGCATGCTTCCTCCGAACTGAACGGCGTATGGCTGCCTAAATGGCGGGGTAAAAACGGTCATACACGTAAAAGCCGTGGGAGTTTCAGCCCATGAACGAACAAACAAACACAGACACAAACAAACAACCAGATAGTCCGACAGACAGACAGACTGACATAAAGACTGACAGGCTCATTCACCATTTTACACTTTGATACTCAAGCACTCACCCTCACCCCCGCTCCACAAACTAGATTATAAATCATTACAGTCTCATCTTCGCAAACAGCGTAGTTGCCTTTTTTCTGCAGGAAGAGGAGTGGGCAAAATGTATCAACTATTCACCTGTTTTAGGCAAGCAAAGAGCATCGCGATCATTGTTTGTGCAACTTATTTGAGGGTCAGATCCATTACTGGGGCCGTGGGTATCATGTCGGCTTCGCAAGCTTTTTGCAACACAACTGAGAAGATAATGAGTTATAACGTCCTTAACAACACGCTGATCATGTTGGATACTTTTTGCCTACTAGATAGCTTAAATGCGTTATACTTTGCCCCTTTTCAGAAGGCCATCCTTGATACGTGGCAAGACGAAATTCTTATTCTTCTGTCAGTGTACGTGTTACTTCCAAGAAGTTACATTTTTTGTCCATCCCCGATTCCCAGATAATGAGATACAATGGAATCCCCCTTTTTAAGACCTCCAAAAATCTGTGATAATCAGGTCTTAAAAAGGAGGGAGTCTTCTTTCTTTCTTTCTTTCTTTCCTTCTTTCTTTCTTTCTTTCTTTCTTCGTTCATGGGCTTAGACTCCCACGTTCACTCATGTTTTTAGCACGAGTGGATTTTTACGTGTATGACCGTTTTTACCCCGCCATTTAGGCAGCATTCGCCGATTTCGGGGAAGGCATGCTGGGTATGTTCGTGTTTCTATAACCCACCGAACTCTGACATGGATTACAGGATCTTTTCCGTGCGCACTTGGTCTTGTGCTTGCGTGTACACACGAAGGGGGTTAAGTCACTAGCAGGTCTGTACGTAAGTTGACCTGGGAGATCGGAAAAATCTCCACTCTTAACCCACCAGGCGACAGCGACCGGGGTTCGAACTCACGACCTCCCGATTAGGAGGCCAACGTCTTACCACCCCGCCACTGCGCCCGTCGAGGGAGTCTTAAATTGGGGGGTCTTGAAAGGGGCGGTCCCACTGTACACGACAAGAGCACAGTAAGTATACAAGTATGACATGTCCTTCTGTGAGGCCGAGAACGCACTGCGCTCGCGCCTGAACTGACTGTCAATTTCAAGCCACTTTCCCTGGCCACTGACTTTGCGATTGCTTACAGTATCAATGGCAGCGCAAATATACAATTTTTGATGTTCTTTTCCGGGTATTCCCGCGTTTTGGCTCGATGCGAAAACGGCGACAACAGGACGATGACAGTTGCTGTACGTGTGTCTTGCATTTTTCGGCACCTTATACAAGGAGGTCTTGGCAAGTGTTTTGCACAAGCTTCACAACTCTTACAAAAAAAAGAAGAAAATAAAACGTCGATATCATCTTCACCCCTCGTGCCCAGGGTTGCACTTGGTGACTCGCGAGCTGAACGCTGCAAAACACAAGCCATTCTTCAATGTCAAAGCCATTTTGTCAGGGCGATGTTTTTATTCGACTTATCCCAGGATTAACCCAGATTTCAGACTGATCCAGGTTTTTACGGGCCTTTTAAAACATGCTTTCAGCGTTAAACATTGCTGAACGTTCCGACAATAAAGTTTTAAAGGCGGTCGATGGCGAAAATGGTGTTTAGTTCCCATAAACTGAAAAACCCGTTTGCCATCTTTTACCGCATTGTGTTTCTGAGTTACTTTGGAACGGAACATTTTTCAAAGTGAATAGTTATGTCCGTGAAAAGTTTTGTTAACCAGACGTTTGTAACACGTGTGTATGCACTTTATACATTTCTCAACATACACAATACCAGCTTTGACAGATAGAAATAATAATAATAATAATAATAATTGTCAGTAAGTACTGGTGTCACATGACTGATGTGAACCAGTTGATTGGCTAATGGCGATGCGCTAAAACTGTTAGCGCTAACTTTTCCACAGAGCGTATTCTTCCGCCATTTGCCTAAGCGAGACTGTGCTCTCATCCTCAGAATTAATTAATGACATATGTAGCTTATATTCTCCACAATACCAAATGACCATAAATTCCCTGCTTTTCAATTAAAGCAGAAGTGGGTTTTTTCTGACAGATTGCATGTGCCTGTGCCAGTGCCAGTGATCTAAAAAATAGAAGCCGCTGTGTTTCATCTAATTTTCGCCGACTTGCATAGATTCTCATATGCCGTGTTAGTGGCATGTAGCTTATCATCCACATTACCAAATGATGAGTTAGTATACAATTCCTAGCGGCTAACAGAAAACACAAGTGTTATTCCGATAACGTACCAGCTAGACCAGTTTGGAAGACTGACTCGATCGACTCTGTAGCAGACTACACAGAAATACGACTACATCAGTTCAGTAAATGAATGGTTTCCGAATTATTATTTCAAGGCAAGAACAATCGTAATCGAAAACGTGTAAGGTTCAGAACGTTCTTACCATATATAAGACTTATTACCAGCCTGCGTCATGCGTGCAGACTCAGTGCAGACTGCAGTGGTTCCATTGCCCAGGTTGGCAGGTAGCCTAGCAGACGACATTAACCCCGCTCAGCAAATTAACATGTTGGGCAAATGTGAACGAAAAAACGATGGGGATATAATACGTGTAGGGTTCAGAGCATTCTTACCGTTCATATTTAGTATCAGACTCCCCGATGAGTGAAGATACAACACAAAACCCTGTCGTTGTCAAGATGTAGCTGAACTTTCTGCAACGTCTTTTCGTGTCTTCTATTGTCCATAATTATCTTGGTAGGTTGATTAGACGTTTTTACATTTAGTCAAGTTTTGACTAAATGTTTTAACATAGAGGGGGAATCGAGACGAGGGTCGTGGTGTATGTGTGTGTGTGTGTGTGTGTGTGTGTGTGTGTGTGTGTGTGTGTGTGTGTGTGTGTGTGTATGTTTGTGTGTCTGTCTGTCTGTGCGTGTGTGTGTGTAGAGCGATTCAGACCAAACTACTGGACCGATCTTTATGAAATTTGACATGAGAGTTCCTGGGAATGATATCCCCGGACGTTTTTTTCTTTTTTTCGATAAATACTTTTGATGACGTCATATCCGGCTTTGTGTAAAAGTTGAGGCAGCACTGTCACACCCTCATTTTTCAATCAAATTGATTGACATTTTTGTAAAGCAATCTTCGACGAAGGCCGGATTTCGGTATTGTATTTCAGCTTGGTGGCTTAAAAATTGATAAATGACTTTGGTCATTAAAAATCTGAAAATTGTAATAAAAATGTTGTTAATATAACACGATCCAAATTTACGTTCATCTTATTTTACATCATTTCCTGATTCCAAAAACATATAAATATGTTATATTTGGATTCAAAACAAGCTCTGAAAATTAAAAATATAAAAATTATGATCAAAATTAAATTTCCAAATTCGATTTAAAAACAATTTCATCTTATTCCTTGTCGGTTCCTGATTCCAAAAACATATAGATATGATATGTTTGGATTAAAAACACGATCAGAAAGTTAAAACGAAGAGAGGTACAGAAAAGCGTGCTATGCAGCACAGCGAAACCACTACCGCGCTGAACAGGCTCGTCAGTTTCACTCCGTTATGCACAAGCGGCGGACTACGGTCATTGTGAAACAATGCAGTGCGTTCAGTTTCATTCTGTGAGTTCCACAGCTTGACTAAATGTAGTAATGTCGCTTTATGCGACTTGTTTGTTGTTGAAATAACTCTTTCGAGTTTTTAGGTATTGTGGAAGAGTGACCTTTTCTTGAAAAACCTCCGACAAACTAGGGATGGACCAATCACTAGCGAGGGGTCTGTCGCCGGGAAACACGTGGAGCGCTAGTGATTGGTCCCTCCTTTGTTTGTCGGAGGTTTTGCACAAAAAAAGGTCACTCTTCGACAACATCTACAAACCCGACGGAATTATTTTCGGAATTCGTCTATTTGGTTGCTGTGACTCTAATTAAATAATAATAATAATAAAGATAGCTTATATAGCGCCGCTTCACAAATTTAACTATGCTCTTAGCGCTGTACATCGAGATATAACAATTTCAATAATATAAATACAAAGATGATATTATCATAATACACATTTACAAATATCACTCACGTGCATACATCCTCGTGCACACCACGCGCATACACACTCCCACTCATTAGCAAGTGCTTCCATCCCCCTGCCACTGAGATGTTCATATACCCCCCTGGACAAGCTCACACCATGTCCGTCTCCTCTCTAGACTGTACATACACTCAGCAAGAAAAAGAAAGACTAAATGCAAATTTCATACACAACCCTATGGCTCAATTAGAGCAGTTGCGCTTCAATGTAAGTGAGCATGCACGGGAAGAGTAAGCTTAGAGGCATACTCCTGCTCTTGAAACCCGTTCAGTTCTGTTCACTATCTCAGAGCTGGCCAGGATTTTATTTGGGATAACAACAACCCTCCATTTAGTCACATTATACCAAAAACCAACTAGTAGTGGCTTTCACAAAATTGATTTCTGAAACAGGTTTAACTCACCACGGCTGGCAGTCAGGGTGTTCATTTTTAGTATATGACCAAGGGGAGAGGTACTCTTATCCCATGTACAAGCTTGGCCAGCTCCGGCTGAGATGGTGAACCGAATGGTTTTCCTGAGAAGAAGTATGCCTTTGGCGTTGCCTTACTTCTCGTGAAAGCGATCGTGGATACCATCACAGATAATGACACTATGGCTATGCTTTTGCGAGGAATAAGAGCATCCCTCCGACTTTGACGCACACGCACAAACTTTATATTCAGGTTTTTCTCTGTTCAGAGTGAGCCATTTTCGCGGAATCAATGAGCGCTTCTGGGGTGATAACGCGAGACAACTCCTGTGATCTTGCTGCGAGGTGGCGCCAGTTACCAGCCGAAAGAAAGAAGGGGCATATATATAACCTCACCAGAACCGATCATTGTCTGTTTACCGTATGAAATGCACGACTTACACACGAACTGTTACCAAACCGATATGCTGTTCGGGACCAATGCAAGGGGTTTTTTTCCTTTCTCGTGTGATCTTGCCGCGAGGTGGCGCCAGTTACCATCCGAAAGAAAGAGGGGGCATGACTTCACCAGAACCGCCCATTCCTTACTGAAACCTAAAACTGCAAAGTGAATCAGCCAAGCAATCTCACTCTGCTCAGCAGTTTTATATTTTGGAATGGTTCGTAATAGAGGGGGCTCTTATCCCATGGAAAAGCCTGTATGGTCTTACATGAGAAAGGAATGCATCTTTTTGTATTATTAATAAAGCAATGCACAGTTCAGGGAGAGATGTGAAAAGAGCAGTCTTACTGTCAGATGAATGACACGTGCTATCTTCGCAAAATCTAATTGAAGACTAATTGTGCCAGAAGCTACGATAACGATAATTGGCACTTTGCGCCGCCAGCTCGCGTTTAGAGTACAGTTTTAGACAAGATAGGAATCAATAGATAAAAATAACTGTGCTAGGTGTTTGATGTTCCCTTGATGGATAGGCCTACATCTTCGACCAGGGTCAATGAACCACTATGGTGATAAACTTCACAACTAGCACAAGTCGAACCTGCCAATAACGACCACCCAAGGAAGCGACCATAAGGGGTTGCATTATAGACATGTGGTCGTCATGAAACGGTGAATTATATTGGTTGAAACATACTCGTCAGAGATCCTTTGGGGTGGTCGTTGTGGGTAGATTGTCGTTTCCGAGAGGTGACCTCGAGGCCAGGTTCGATTGTACCAGTTGGATGTCATCGATAATGGTGTTATATGTACATTGTCAAATCAAACACTTAGGATGGTCGATTGATAAAACACACACACACAAAAACAACAACAACAGCGCCTGCTACGCCATAGCGCACTCCCCGTCGCGATATAACCTTCGTGGTTGAAAACGACGTTAAACACCAAATAAAGAAAGAAAGAATAACGTACTGATCTTCGAAGGATGACCCAAACGCGTTTTAGTTTATTACTTAGAGCTTAGCACAAACACTTAACTTCTTAAGTGAGGTTCTAACTAATTTGCGAAATAAAGGGGCCGCGCGTACCAGAGGTGTTTTGTCGGTAACATTATGCAGTGCTACAAAAAAAAACATACGTAGTTTACGGTCTTTTATGTCTGATAAAACAACGGTATTGTTCAGGACGTGTACTGGAGAGGACAGCATTGTTGTCGTGGGTTTTTTTCTCCAACCAAAGTGTCTAACAGCAATATCCTTCGTGACGCGTTAAACTAAACGTAAAACGTAAAATTGTTTCAAACAAAATTAACAAAACACAGTTCGAATAAAAGGTTTCATGTGCGAAGGTTTAACTGTATTGGACTACTTTGAGTTGCTTTGTTTGCCTTCGACTGCTACCTCACCAATCAACGTATTTGCATAAAAGTTCAAGTTGCGGTTATTATGAGTTATTTCTAATATGCTGACTGTTAGCAAATGATAACAAGGCATGTCGAGAAAAAAGATATCAAGCATGAGCCTTTTAGGCGAATGCTGATATCGTTTGTGAGACATGACTGTTGTCATTTGCTAACAGTCCGCATATTAGAAATAACGGTTTTATTACCGTTTAATTCGACCAAAACAAATTTCGAAGCGACCCCGCGAATTAGACAGAACAGCCGCAATGGGAACTGGAGCGCTCCTACCTGATTATGCCTGTCAGTCAAAGAATTCTCGTGACCTGGGTCAGCCAATCAGAGTAATACTCCTGACGTGATGAATATTCACAGATCAAATGCGTTTGACACACAACAATCTCACAAGATAAACCATGTTGAACATGCGTTTCGGTTGCTTCGCTTTTTCTTGTTGAATAGAGAGCGACAGATTTAGAACCGACTCAAGACGGATGGGAAATGACGTAAAGATACATTTGACGTAACGCGAGTGACGCAATTTCACTTGATTTTCCGAACTTAGGTAATTTAGATTTCAAGTGAGCGGGTCAGCATTTCACACTCATAGGATGGGCGGTACCTTGCTGTTCCGTAAAGCACCCACCGACAAAACTCGCTTATCGGTATTTTTTTTAGATAAAGATAGTATTATCTGACAGCATTTGAAGTGTCATTCTGTAGAATAAATCACGCTGATATTGTTGATTTACATTTTTACTTTGTTTTGTCAATTTTTAGCTTGATATACAAAAAGGGTCCCTGCCTGAACGTTATAACATTTAACTGGTCACCTAGAATCCGTCCTGATTGGTCAAAAAGCCATATGGGGCACTGAATTGGTAATAAAGTATTTTAGTCATATTTTGAAAGTGATTCGGTCAGCATGATTTGGAATAATCTGGAGTACAATTTCCCTTTGAAGAGGGATAAAACTGGCTTAACCAACAGTTAGTGTATGCTAGATCAAATTCAGCGTGTATAATTATCTACTGCCTTGGGCTAGTCTCATTAATTTTTAGCGTGGGTAAATATATCATGTGGGTCACGCCCCCCCCCCCCCCCCCCCCCCCCCCCCGCCTCCTACGCACACACTCACATGATGCCCTTTTTCTGTCAACCATACATTACTTTGCAGTGCCAGATACGCAAAATCCTAGGATCTTCTCTCTGCCCTCAGGCACCGACAGCGAAACAACAACAGTTGGACAGGGCGAAAAAAATAATATTAATTATATCGACCCACTGCATTACAGATACACTCCTTACAGTGTAAACTATCTACCATGTGCACCAACCACAGAGTTGTGTTTTACGTAAAGGCATCAACACATATCTGTCCAGGCCAGGCATTTACATGGGATGAGAGCATCTTTCCACATGGATGCATGTCCAGAGGCACAAACACGTATCTGTCGAACCAGTTACATGGGCTGAGAGCATCTTTCCACCTGGATGCATACCGAGAGGCACCAACACATATCTGTCTAGGCATTTACATGGGATGAGAGCATCTTTCCACCTGTGTCCAGAGGCACAAACACATATCTGTCCAGGCATTTACTTGGGATGAGAGCATCTTTCTACATGGACGCATGCCTGGAGGCACCAACACATATCTGTCCAGGCATTTACTTGGGATGAGAGCATCTTTCTACATGGACGCATGCCTGGAGGCACCAACACATATCTGTCCAGGCATTTACTTGGGATGAGAGCATCTTTCTACATGGACGCATGCCTGGAGGCACCATCACATTATCTGTCTAGCAATGTATTCCAACTAGACGCATGCCCAAATCTAAAGCATTGCTGCTTCCTGTATAAAGACAAGAGGATTTTGTTTGTAGAATACATTTTGCAAATTGACACATATATCAGTAAAAACATTGTCTCAACCAGTACATGAAGCAGACAGGCTGGTGATTTTTTTGTTTCCAAACATCAACAGCCTGTCTGCTTCATATACTGGTTGAGACAATGTTTTTGGTATGTATTTCCGACGGGCGCTGTGGCGGGGTGGTAAGACGTCGGCCTCTTAATCGGAAGGTCGAGGGTTCGACTCCCTGCTGCGGCCGCCTGGTGGGATAAGTGTGGAGATTTGTCCGATCTCCCAGGTCAACTTATGTGCAGACCTGCTAGTGGCTTAACCCCCTCCGTGTGTACACGCAAGCACAAGACCAAGTGCGCACGAAAAAGATCCTGTACTCCATGTCAGAGTTCGGTGGGTTATGGAAACACGAAAATACCCAGCATGCTTCCTCTGAAAGCGGCGTATGGCTGCCTAAATGGCAGGGTAAAAACGGTCATACACGTAAAATTCCACTCGTGTAAAAACACGAGTGTACGTGGGAGTTTCGGCCCACGAACGCGGAAGAAGAAGAAGAAGAAGGTATGTATTTCCGAGTGGAAGGATGGTCTTCTCAGGTCTTCAAAATACCCGTGTGACTTGGAATAATAGGCCGTGAAAAGTAGGATATGCGCCGAAATGGCTGCGATCTGCTGGCCGATGTAGCCGACCACGCAGGGCCATATCAGGGCGGTGCTGCTTTGACATATAACGTGCGCCACACACAAGACAGAAGTCGCAGCACAGGCTTCATGTCTCACCCAGTCACATTATTCTGACACCGGACCAACCAGTCCTAGCACTAACCCCATAATGCCAGACGCCAGGCGGAGCAGCCACTAGATTGCCAATTTTAAAGTCTTAGGTATGACCCGGCCGGGGTTCGAACCCACGACCTCCCGATCATGGCCGATGTGAATGCGTGATGTATTGTGTAAAAAAAATTCCATCTCACACGGCATAAATAAATCCCTGCGCCTTGAATATGTGCGCGATATAAATTGCATAACATTTAAAAAAAAATTAAAAATAAAATAAAAAATAAATCCCTGCGCTTAGAACTGTACCCACAGAATACGCGCGATATAAGCCTCATATAACAATAACAATAACAATAACAGCACTTTATTGTCCATTAAAATATTACATAAAAATGGAAATTTTTCTTCGGCACACCCTGTCTGCCTGTAAACGATTATAACAACAATTGTATAGGACGACACACATAAAACATAAAACATAAAAGGGATACAATCAAATATGATATTGCACTATGTAAATTTACCCTCTCATATCACAGGAGTTGGGTTTCACAGCCGAGTAATCACATTACAAATATTTCCCACACACCTTCACATGTACACATTGTTTGTTTTTTCCCAGCCGACCAGCCTCTACGTGATGCGAGAAGAATTTAAAATGGTGACTGCAGAAGGCAGGAATGACTTTTTAAACTGGTTTTTGCGTGCCAAAGGGACCTTATAACGTTTACCTGAAGGGAGAATTTCGAAACAGGGGTTGAGAGGATGGATGGATTGATTGATTGATTGATTGATTGATTGATTGATTGATTGATTGATTGATTGATTGATTGATTGATTGATTGATTGATTGATTGATTGATTGATTGATTGAGGTGTGACGTGTGAAAGCTTGGACAGATCTCGGACCGAGAGCACACTCGTTTCTGCGGGGAGGAAAGTACCTTTACTTCTATCGACCCGCCTTGCACATGAAGCCTGTCCCCTTCGGCGTATGCGGCCGGGCATATCACACGATGCAAAGCCCTTGAATGAAATGGTGGGCTTCGGAAGCTAATCGGTGCGCTCGCGCGTGTGTGTGTGTGTGTGTGTGTGTGTGTGTGTGTGTGTGTGTGTGTGTGTGCGTGGTATCTTTTTCTTGTCTTCTATTCTGTTCCTATTTCCTTTTTTCTGATTTAAGGGGACGTGTGTGTGTGCGTGTGTGTGTGTGTGTGTGTGTGTGTGGGTGTGTTTTATTCTTAAATGCAATAATGGAGACATGGTTCCGACTCGCTGCATCTAATCATCCTCTTGTGTTCAAAGCTCTTGCACCTGTCTGTTTTGTGGCCGGACTAGATACGAGCTTTGATGTAGTTTTGCTTTCTCGTGTTTAACCGCTGTCGCAATGCTGGGGCCAAGAAAGGAGTAAACACTGAGTGTGCGGTGATCCCAGTGTTTAACCGCTGTCGCAATGCTGGGGCCAAGAAAGGAGTAAACACTGAGTGTGCGGTGATCCCAGTCTTGAAATGGGAAGCGTAACCAATTAATGCGTAGTTTGCTTTGCTTTGTTTAAGTCATGTATTTTCAGAACGGTATGGACAAAAGTAGGGTTGGTATTCGATTACTTCTGAACGGAACCGGATCAACAAATGATCTATTTTTATTTCCTTTGGTGCCTGATTACACCTTTACCTCACCCACTCCATTCCGCAGGTGGACATATTTGGCGGCAGGTTTCGCAACGAACATTGTACTCATGAGTTATTGAGAGGGTCTAGGATAGGAGTGTACGATAAACGATAGATGTTATTTTCGTCCCTTCCTGTGGTATTTTTTTATAAATTTGTTTTATAGTTCTCTTATATAAATTCAAAATGAAACTTCATGACTTGTGTAATTGTGATTTTCTCACTGTGCTTGTCCTTTTGGTGTATAGACAGTCTCGCGGAAGAGATGTGCTATTGTCAGCTGGTACTCACTGTGCTTGTCCTTTTGGTGTATGGACAGTCTCGTGGAAGAGATGTGCTATTGTCAGCTGGTACTCACTGTGCTTGTCCTTTTGGTGTATGGACAGTCTCGTGGAAGAGATGTGCTATTGTCGGCTGGTACTCACTGTGCTTGTCCTTTTGGTGTATGGACAGTCTCGTGGAAGAGATGTGCTATTGTCGGCTGGTACTCACTGTGCTTGTCCTTTTGGTGTATGGACAGTCTCGTGGAAGAGATGTGCTATTGTCGGCTGGTACTCACTGTGCTTGTCCTTTTGGTGTATGGACAGTCTCGTGGAAGAGATGTGCTATTGTCAGCTGGTACTCACTGTGCTTGTCCTTTTGGTGTATGGACAGTCTCGTGGAAGAGATGTGCTATTGTCAGCTGGTACTCACTGTGCTTGTCCTTTTGGTGTTTGGACAGTCTCGTGGAAGAGATGTGCTTTTTTTCACTGTGCTTGTCCTTTTGGTGTATGGACAGTCTCGTGGAAGAGATGTGCTATTGTCAGCTGGTACTCACTGTGCTTGTCCTTTTGGTGTATGGACAGTCTCGTGGAAGAGATGTGCTATTTTCTCACTGTGCTTCTCCTTTTGGTGTATAACAGTCTCGTGGAAGAGATGTGCTTTTTTTCACTGTGCTTGTCCTTTTGGTGTATGGACAGTCTCGTGGAAGAGATGTGCTATTTTCTCACTGTGCTTCTCCTTTTGGTGTATAACAGTCTCGTGGAAGAGATGTGCTTTTTTTTCACTGTGCTTGTGCTTTTGGTGTATGAACAGTCTCGTGGAAGAGATGTGCTATTTTCAGCTGGCACTCAGTGTTTCTTCCCTTTTTCTGCATAGATTCGAACTTGATATACCAATGTTGCGTTCCCGTTTGGTAGATTGCAGAAGACGGTCCCTTGATAGCAACGCAATCAGAGTGTGGACCTTCGTGTCCAACTATTGTTTTCCTGCTTCCGTTTGCAGAGTTCCCAACGTAATATGCTAGCTTCTGCGTGTTCTACTCGCGAAGCTTTCCCTTTTGGGTAAATTGGAGGAATCGCTGGAAAGAGTTGCACCCTAATAGCAGGAGAGATGACGATAAGGTAATTGTTACGTGGTTCTGTTTTCGGTCCGCTGTTGCGATTGTGAGTACTGACAGTGGATACGCGTTTGGATCTTTCCTTAACAAAACTTTCTCTTTTGGGGTAAATCGGCGGATGGTGCGTAAGAGCATAGAGTCTTGCGTAGAAGGTGTGTATCTTATTCCGTTTTGGCTTAACTTTTCCAGCGGTGACTCGAGCGTAGGCGGTCACGGATTTTCTCACTAAATACACACTAGAAGGTGTGTATCTTATTCCGTTTTGGCTTAACTTTTCCAGCGGTAACTCGAGCGTAGGCGGTCACGGATTTTCTCGGGGGGGGGGGGGGGGGGTAAATCAGCGAAGAGGTGGCGGAGTAGGAGGATGGAGTGCACGTACTACAGTGGTGGGCGTGTACATTACTTCGTTTGCTTCTAGGCTAACATAATCTCCTGAGGAGACGCGCACCGGGCTTTCTCACAACACTGTCTTCTTCTTTTTACATTTAGTCAAGTTTTGTTATGGGGCTTCTCTTTTTGGAAATCGACGCATCGATGGTCTTGTGAGATTAGAGTCCACGACAGTGTCATGCCACTGTGCACTTTTCTACCTTCTTCAATAACTCTTTCTCTTGAATACATTCCTAAGTGGGCACTACGCGTGCGGTGCCGGCTTTCTCGGTAATCTTTCCCGTTTAGATCAACCCTTTTAGAGAGGGTGAGAGCCTATTAGAGTATTAGTTCCAATAGTAGTAGGTGTGGTATGGTATTGTTCACTTCTTGGCTAACAGTTTCTCTCGCTGAGATTCCAAAGTGGGCGCGTTAGTGTAACCGGGCTTTCGCACTAAACGTTCCAATTCTGGTCAATCGTTGAAGAAAGAGGGATAGCTTTGACTACTCCGCGGGTAGGGATCCTGCCCTATTGAGTACGTACTACGCTGGAAGGTGTGTTTGGACCGTTTTGGGCTAACTGTCACTCGTGCGGCGAGTGCCGGTGTCACGAACTGAAAACTCTGCCTGAACAATCCTTCTCATTGCGGTCAATGCGCATGCGCTAACATGGGGAGATTAATCAGGTCGTGAACAACCTAACCCTAACCCTAACCCTAACCCTTACCCTAACCCTCTTTGGGTAAATCGTTGAAGAGCGCGGGAGAACTACAATTACTACGACGTTGGTAGTTGTGCGTACTGTTCTAGACCTTCTCGAATAACCCGTGACTCTAGTTCAGATTCCTAAGTTGGCGCGTACGCGGCTTTCGACTTTCTCGCAAATGTTCCCCTTTTGGTTAAATTAATCAACGAATTCGAAGATAAAAGCCATGAGCCTTGAGTACCACACGGGAACATTTGTTTGTTGTTGTTCCCTTCTTGGCTAACTACCTCCAGGGGCGGATCAGTTCATTTTATGGGGGTGGGGGGTTCCAAAAGTATATTGTGAAGATATGGGTGTGAAGGCGCGAAGCGCCGAGCCGACGGCGCGAAGCGCCTAGCTTGCTAGGGGGGCCGGACGGAAAAAAGGATGCAAAATGGTGCAATCTGGTGCATTCTGAGGATGATCATTACCAGTTTCAGGCAGCAGATTTTGTCAATGATTAATACCCCAAATATTGAAACTCAACCCCAAAAAACACACAAAAATATTTTTATTTTTTGGCTGGGGGGGGGGGTTCCGGAAACCCCAGAACCCCCCCCCCCCCTCCTCGTCCGCCCCTGACCTCTACCTGAGATTCCAAAGAGAGCTCGTACGCTTTCGGGTTTTTCTCACTTAAACTTTACCTTTTTAGTAAACCGTTGAAGAGAGAGAGAGAGAGAGAGAGAGAGAGAGAGAGAGAGAGAGAGAGAGAGAGAGAGAGAGAGAGAGAGAGAGAGAGAGCCAAACAACAGGCCTACGTGTCACCTTTCAATGGTTGCGACTCTGCTGTGTGCATACCGGATTGAGTTCAGGGCTTGGAGTTGGGCTGGAAATGAAAGGAGAGAGAGAGAGAGAGAGAGAGAGAGAGAGAGAGAGAGAGAGAGAGAGAGAGAGAGAGAGAGAGAGAGAGAGAGAGAGAGAGAATACGAAAGTTTAATTGCTAGGCCATTGGCCCCTTGCAATGGGGAAGGAGGGGAAGGGAAATCGGTGTACACATAGTTTCGAAAACATGAAACGTTTAACGATGCACCGATCATAGGGATGATTTACAGTTTCCATCCCTTTCCCGACACGGTAGTTTCCACGTCAGTGTTCGTATTGTCCGTTTGTTCTGTGTAATGCAATTTACACCGTTCTCCAAAATGTCATGATGAGAACAAAAGTCCCGAGTCACACCCACAACATCGATACGATATCCGAACCGAATAGCTTTGCTGTCAACCGAGGTACAATTTAGTCACATCCCGGAGTACAGACACTTCGTGTAGCGCAGTTCGGAGTTGATCGGCGAATTTACTCCTGTCGACGGGTGACCCATGGCGAAGCTTGTCGAGGTACTCCTCTTCTCGTATCATGTGGCGAGCTGCTTGCTTGATCATCCAGAGAGAGAGAGAGAGGGGGGAGAGAGAGAGAGAGAGAGAGAGAGAGAGAGAGAGAGAGAGAGAGAGGGGGAGAGACAGAGAGAGACAGAGACAGACAGAGAGAGAGACAGAGACAGAGACAGAGAGAGGGGGGAGACAGAGAGAGACAGAAAGGGAGAGAGAGGGAAGGAGAGATAGAGCGAGCGAGCGAGAGAAAGAGAGAGGGGGGGGGGGGGGGGGTAGCGAAAGAATGACCTAACTACTACTTCTTCTTCTTCTGCGTTCGTGGGCTGAAACTCCCACGTACACTCGTGTTTTTGCACGAGTGGAATTTTACGTGTATGACCGTTTTTACCCCGCCATTTAGGCAGCCATACGCCGCTTTCGGGGGAACCTAACTACTACGATGGTAGGCGTATCAATTGTCCCCTTCCTGGGTAGGGATGTGATGATTTCAAAGTAGGCGCGAACAGGTTGTCCTCGCTTTGCTTTCCCACTTTGGAGACACAAATCACCAAGAAAGAGGCGAAAGTCGAAGAAAAGTCAGAAGGTGGTACTGGTCCATGTAATAGCCGCGTGTTGTTCTTCTGGGCTAAACGTCCCTTTAGGAGAGAGAGATGGCTTATAAGAGGCCGTGCTCTTCGATCAATTATTCCTGTTCTCTCTGATCCGCTTCTGCGCGCTCTCCCGCAGTTTGGCTCCAGGAATAGTTCCACTCGATGCCTCCCACGACCGGCTCCAGACTAATCTCCGGCCGTACTCTCTCTAATACAGTCCTGGGTCTGTGATACGGTACCCTTTAATCTCGTGTTCCCTGTTTCTGGTACTCGGTAATTCTTTGATACATTCTGTACCACGTTGACTTCTGTACTGATTTTTGAATCTTTCGTACGCTGGTTGGTTCTGTTTCAGTCTGTGATCCCGACTTTTTGGCGAATCGTGGTACTATCTTTGATGCTCTGTACTCTCTGTAATATAGTCTGTGGTATGACATTAACTCTTTCAAAGTTTTTGACTTCTGTATTTTTTTATTTTTTTATTGGTACTTGAAACTTTCTGAACCCCTTTGATATATTAATACGGCTCTGGTCCCACGCTCTGGTCCCACCCTCTAGTGGTAAGGCGTCCGCCCCGTGATCGGGAGGTCGTGGGTTCGAACCCCGGCCGGGTCATACCTAAGACTTTAAAATTGGCAATCTAGTGGCTGCTCCGCCTGGCGTCTGGCATTATGGGGTTAGTGCTAGGACTGGTTGGTCCGGTGTCAGAATAATGTGACTGGGTGAGACATGAAGCCTGTGCTGCGACTTCTGTCTTGTGTGTGGCGCACGTTATATGTCAAAGCAGCACCGCCCTGATATGGCCCTTCGTGGTCGGCTGGGCGTTAAGCAAACAAACAAACAAACATCTCTGTAATACAGACCTGAGTCTGTGATGTGACCGTCACGGTGACCGTTTATCTTTTGTACCCTCTTTTTGGTTCGGTGTACTCTTTGATACTTTCTGTGTATTGCGTTGAACTCTTGTGTACGATGTTGGGTAATACTTGTGTCTGTGATACAACTTTTTAGAACAAAAATTGGTACTAGTCATACGTCTGCGGAAAAAAGTTTCTGGTAGTCTTTCATCGATGGGACTGTACAGTTCTCACTCGGAATCTTTTGACGGGCGCAGTGGTGTGGTGGTAAGACGTCGGCCTTCTAATCGGGAGGTCGTGAGTTCGAATCCCGGTCGCTGCCGCCTGGTGGGTTAATTAAGAGTGGAGATTTTTCCGATCTCCCAGGTCAACTTATGTGCAGACCTGCCATTGACTTAACCCCCTTCGTGTGTACACGCAAGCACAAGACCAGGTGCGCACGGAAAAGATCCTGTAATCCATGTCAGAGTTAGGTGGGTTATAGAAACACGAAAATACCCAGCATGCCTCCCCCGAAATCGGCGTATGCTGCCAGAATGGAGGGGTAAAAACGGTCATACACGTAAAAATCCACTCGTGCTAAAAACATGAGTGAACGTGGGAGTCTAACCCCTAACGAAGAAGAAGAAGAACTTGGAATCTTTGAGAATATGTTTAACGCTGGCTTAAACTTCGGATACACGTGTCAATGGTAGTTTTTGAATATTTCAAATTTCGTATGTACTCATTTTACCATGATGTGTCTGCCTTGGATCTCAACTGTTTCATCCACTTTTAGAATCCATTAATCTCTGATGTGATGTTTGAAATAGTTCATAACCCTTGGTGCGATTAGAGTACTCCAGCACTCCTTTGATTTGGTAAAAAATAATATCCTCTTTGATTCTATGAACTCTTTGGACAAGAACTCTTCGATACATTCTTAGAACATCGCTGATGGGGTATGGGGAGCACTTTATAAACCTTAGGTGCCGTTAATAACTCATGGCATCTTTGACGGTCCGTTCGATTACCTGCAACCCTCACTCGTTGGTACCATTAGTTCTTTGAAACTCTTGCCGCATATCTGATGCCAATTTGTTGAACAGTGTAAAAACCCTTATGTGGTTTTAGTACTCCGGCAGTCTTTGACAGCCTGTCTGACAGCCTTCGACCTTTGCTCGTCAGTAGCATTAAACTGTTTTCGACCAGAACATTCTCACACACACTCTTGTAAAACTCTTGTATGTCTGACCCGATGTTTAGAGAAGGGCATGAAACCTTTGAAGCGGTTCTTAATACTCCGCCCTCTATGACAGCCCGCTCGATGCCAATCAACATTCGCTCGTCAGTCAAATCAACTCTTTATTTCATACACTCTTGGAAACTCTTGCATCTCTGATGCTAGGTGAGGAACAATTCATTAACGTTGAGTGTCGTTATTGGCATTTCGCACTCCTTGGCGGTGAACGATTTTTAATATTTTGACAACTCTTAAATACTCTTTTAAACTTAAAGCTGCGCTCGTCAGTTAAAACAACTCTAAAATACACTCTTGGAAACTCTGGCATCTTTGATGCAAGGTGTGAGGGAATTGGTACAGTTATTGGAATTTCGCGTTACTTGGTCGTGACTGCTAAATTTGAATATTTTCAAAAGTCTTTGATACAATGTACTATTATAGCCGTTAACCTCCGCTCGATCATTAGTAAAACATATTTCTTTCAAAGACTCTTGGGAAAGGGTGGCCGAGTGGTAAAGTGCGCTTGCCTCGGAAGCGAGAGGTTACGAGTTCGACCCTGGGTCGGGGCGTAAGCAATTTTCTTCCCCCTTTCCTAGCCCAGGTGGTGGGTTCAAGTACTAGTCTTTCGGATGAGACGAAAAACCGAGGTCCCTTCGTGTACACTACATTGGGGTGTGCACGTTAAAGATCCCACGATTGACAAAAGGGTCTTTCCTGGCAAAAAATGTATTGGCATAGATAAAAAAAAAATTGTCCACCAAATACCCGTGTGCCTTGGAATAATAGGCCGTGAAAAGTAAATATTCGCCGTAATGGCTTGAGATTTACTGGCCGATGAGAATGCGTGATATATTGTGTAAACAAATTCCATATCACACGGCAAAAATTAATTTGTAAAGCGCTTAGAGAATGCCAAGCGCTATATAAATCTCCCATATAAATATATAAATAAATAAACTCTTTCATCTCTGATTCGAGGCTGCCGTTCATAAGCCCTCGTTGTCGTGATAAGGGCTCTGATCCTCTTTGACAGTCCGTCCGATACCCTGGAACCGAGCTCCTCGGTACCATTGACTCTTCGATACTAGAGAGATTAAGTGCACAGTGTTAGTTGTTAGTGTTAGTGGTTAGAAACTCTTGCATCTGTGCTTCGAGGCTTAGAGCAGGGCATGAACTCTCAGAGCTGTTGTTAGAACTCCGCACTCTTTGACAGCTCGTTGATACCATAGCGTCAACCTTCCGCCTCTTAGTAAGCACCATAATCAAGCCTTTGACACATTCTCTGCCGTTCTGCTCAAAGCTTGCTGTGAACGCCTGACAGGCGGCAGAGTAAGACTCAAAGATACCTGAAACTATACCTTCCTTCACGTACACCATGTCAGATCTTTGAAGGTTTTTACAACAGGGGGTGGGGGGGGGGTGGGAAGGGGGAGTATCCTTCGACTTAAACCCATGCCATCTAATCAACAGCCTGTCTGCTTCCGATGTCTGTGTGAAAGGTGTACCAACAGCGTATCGACAGTTTCGTTGTATTTATTTCGGAAGTGACAATCTGCTACAGATATTCAGCAAAAAAAGGTTCCACTTTGCACAGAATGCAGCCACGTAGGTGAAGTTTGTTACATGTCTAAAGTATGCTCTTATTCCGTGCGACATTTCTGTGTGTACCAACACTCAAACAATAAAGTGTCATTGTATTGTATTGTATTAATTGTATTGCATTCGATTGAATCGTGTTGTATTGTATTGTATTGTATTGTATGGTATTGTATTGTATTGTATTAATTGTATTGCATTCGATTGAATCGTGTTGTATTGTATTGTATTGTATTGTATGGTATTGTATGTTATTGTATTGTATTAATTGTATATCATTTGATTGAATCGTGTTGTATTGTATGGTATTGTATGGTATTGTATTGTATTAATTGTATAGCATTCGATTGAATCGTGTTGTATTGTATTGTATTGTATTGTATTGTATTCATTGTATTGCATTCGATTGAATCGTGTTGTATTGTATTTTTTTGTATTGTATTGTAGGGTAGGGTAGGGTAGGGTGGGGTAGGGTAGAGTAGGGTAGGGTAGGGTAGGGTAGGGTTTGCATATATTGTATAATCATGAACGCGGGAAGGGCAGCTAGTGCTTGTATCTTGGCTTGACTTCACGAGCGAAGATTTATGAAGGCGTTCCTCTCATCTGGAGTAGGCACGCCGGTGGCTGATGAGACCTTTACTGGAGAGACAGCCAGGACCTGCAACAACGGCTGCAGGGGAAGGTGTGGGAAGGAGCTGGTGGTGTTGCAGCGCTACTGGTTGTTGTTTTGGGGGTTGTTGTTTGGGTGTAGTTGTTTTTTGAGGTGCTGTCTCTTTTTTGTTCCACGCTGGCTCAGCGGCTGTCATCGAAGAATGAGGAGGCTTTGGTAATACATGTGGTACATGTACCTTTTAGATTAATACCGGGGCGTAGCAAACAGCAACAGTCGTAAATTAGGGAAGTTCCGAGTTCATTGACAGGAATCACGCCATCACTGTAGCCTAGGTTTTCAGTGTTGCTGAATTTCACGCGATCATTAGGAAGTGCGGATAAGCTTTTTGTTCACGTAGGGTGGGAATTTTAAAGGAATTTAAGAGCTCTGCTTTTCGTGTGGGGATGTGTAGAAAAAGGGCCAAAGGAATTTTGATTATGGGTGTTGTGTATCTGAAAATAGTTTGTTATCCGGCAACATCACTTTATTGTAAGGTCTTCTTTGGGGATCTGTCAACATACTTTCAGTGTTAGCTCTGATTTTGGGTTTGCTCTTTACCTCTCCTTTTCCTTTGTTTTTGTTCACTGCTGGTTTGCTTCTGCTTTTTGATTGACTTTCTTTTCCCGAAATGTTCTCCTGAAGAAGCCTCCATGGGCGACAATTTGACATTTTAATTGTGCTGTCGTTGTCCTGGGGACTAAAGATCTCTTCTAGTTTTTTTCAACATTGTTTTTTTCGCTAACACTGTAGATACGTCCAAATTTGTACTTGGAATGATAACATCTTTGCAACTGGACAAATCCCAAAAAAAATCAACCGCTTGGATGCTTTCTGTGCTGGGTGGTATTTTTTTATTTTTTCATTTTTTTGTTACTGGATTAATTATATGATCGCTTTACACGAGAAGAGAGGGATGCCAGCTTTTTTATATCATGCACAGGATGAGGTTCAGTATCTATTCCCTCGTCGGAAATGTTGGAGACAGTCTATATTATGCCACTTAGTTATCCCTGCGCCTTGAATATGTGCGCGATATAAATTGCATAAAAAATATTTAAAAAAAATAAAAATAAAGAAATAAAAAATAAAAAAAATAAAAAAATCCCTGCGCTTAGAACTGTACCCACGGAATACGTGCGATATAAGCCTCATAATATTTACTTTATTACCCTATGACTCATAAATTCGTGTTAGTGTTGAGACTCTTACACGACCTCCTCAGCTATAATGTATATATATATATTGGCAGTTAAAAGCGTGGTCGTTGCCTGCATTCTGATAGTCTCATCAACCTGATTTGATTTGGATTTTTTGGTAAAGAGCTGAACTTTGAGGAATGGTTCTCTGCGTGTCATGTTCCTTGCAGGGGGGGGGGATAACGTTCATCTGATCTTTATCATCGTCTAATTTTGTTGTAATTCAAGATGTTTCGCAATGCAACATGGCATACCCTCGCCCACACACCCGAAATGTTGGGAGGAAACGCGACTTGAACGTGACATTCATCAAAATAGATCACAGGGAAGTAGATGAAAAACGATGTGTGTTTTTTTCTTGGAGGATGAAAGATGATGACAGGTGTAGAAACAGATGATGATGTGCTGGTTATGATGAGGAGAGGAGGAAAACGTAAATGATTGTGATGAGAATGTCAACGACGATGATCAGGATCGACGATGACGTCGACGATGACGACAATAACTATGCGGATGATGAGGACAATGACGCTCATGATGATAATAACGACGACCATGACGACGATGATGATGATGATGATGATGACATTAATGACGATGACGGCAACAACAATGATGATGGCGACAGTGACGACATATGATGACTATGAACATATCTATGACCCTTATGCTGATGACGACGATAATGATGATAACAGTGACGACCATTATATGATGACGACAGTGACGGCCATGCTGAAGATGACAACAACGACGATGTTGATAATGACGAAAACCAGGATGATGACAACGCTGGCGGAGTCTACAAAAATGATGATGATGAACAGAACTGAACAACATTGATTTCAAATGCAACCGCAAAGCCGCAAAGCCGCAAAGGTCACTGGCTTATCGAGTGCGTCCTGGAAGGGAGACAGCGTGGGGGTAAAGGAGGTAGAGGTGAAAATGTGGCTTAAGGTGTGCAAAGAAATTAGTAAAGTGGCCCGAAGACTAGACTTTAAAGCAAAATGTCTCGGCAGCGAATTTTCTGGGAAACCTGAGGATTTCAAAGACCTTGTATCGCCCTTTCCCCCCAGTGCTGCTTGAATCCTGCTTCATTCCGCCTGGACGTGACAGACTCGAACTACGCTTTGAAGTCCCTCAAAGCGCAGCCAAGTCGCTGACACTAAGTCACTCTTCAAGAGTGTCCAGCGGGCTCGAAACATCGGAGTGTGCGTGATAGAGTTGTAGTGGTGGTGTGTGTTCTTCCCTGTGTCTCTAGCTTTCTCTCTGTCTGTTTGTCTGTTTGACTGATAACCTCCAAGATGGTGATTGGGGAAGAACAGTGGCTTTAAAGTCACATCACTGGGTTATATATTGCACACAACCCTTTGCTAATAACGATCATTATAAAAGCCTGGCCAGCGATCTGCGATGGTGAGCCGAAGTGTTTTCACTTGAAGGACTATGCATTTAAGAGAATAGTAAGGGCGGGGATGTAGCTCAGTCGGTAGCGCGCTGTATTTGTATCCAGTTGGCCGCTGTCAGCGTGAGTTCGTCCCCACGTTCGGCGAGAGATTTATTTCTCAGAGTCAACTTTGTGTGCAGACTCTCCTCGGTGTCCGAACACCCCCCCCCCCCCCCCCCACCCCCTCCCCGTGTGTACACGCAAGCACAAGACCAAGTGCGCACGAAAAAGATCCTGTAATCCATGTCAGAGTTCGGTGGGTTATAGAAACACGAAAATACCCAGCATGCTTCCTCCGAAAACGGCGTATGGCTGCCTAAATGGCGGGGTAAAAACGGTCATACACGTAAAAGCCGTGGGAGTTTCAGCCCATGAACGAACAAACAAACAAACTTGAAGGACTATGCATTTAAGAGAATAGCAAAGGGGAGTATGGCTTTGAGAGATCAGCCAACCAGAGCACAGTTGTGGTATCGCAATGTCTTTGTTTTTATCTTGGTGCCGTGATATTCTGACCTTTTTGCCTTTCTGCGCGCGCTGGGAGAGGGAGATTTTTGTCAAGGGCAGTGTGTTTCTAGGTTGAGCGGTATTACACACGTATGGGCTGCCTGACTTGGGGTATTGTTCGCTTGTTCGCCTCAGAGTTTCCTCAGAGTTACAGAATGGTTGACTGCACCGCAAGGCACTGACTTACTTGCAGCTGCTTAGTTTGCTGTGTTAGTTCCCTCACGAAAAGGCGCCGGTGAATCACTGAATGTTGGATACAAGTTTGTCTTCACATTCAAGACAGTTGTGTGTTGTGCTTAGTAGTTTACTACTGTGGTGGTGGTGCTTGCACAACTGATATAGCAACCATGGACCTGACTTTCTACTTGAAAGTCGCGCACACGCAACGGTTGATTTCACCGCAAGACTGACAGCTGTTTGTGACGCTCAGTTCTTACTCAAAATGTATTGGTGTGATTCCAGTGCAAATTGCGAATTACGCGAAACAGAATGGTTGCCTCTAGCTCAAGACGGTTGTCTGTGATGCTCAGTTTGTTGCGTTAGTGCTTACATAAAATAGCCGCGCCACGTAGGCCTACCACTCTCAGTTTCGGTGATAGCCTTTGAATAGTGAACATCACCTCAAGACAGTTGTTTTTATCATTGGCTAACTACTACTAGGTACAGAAACCAGTTTCAAACTAAGGGCACGACCGTGGTTTCTAGTTAACTATAGTCATTGGATTTACGATCCGAGAGCATGGTTGACTTCGCCCTGAGAAAAGTGCATGGGGTGCACGTGTGACTATATTTCTTTTTGCACACAATGGTGCCGGTTGACTTTTCTTCACAAAAGTTGTCGGTAGGAGTGCCGATTGAACGAGAGTGCTTCTGACGAAAAATGCTGGACTGCAAGTAAATACAACTTGATCTTGCAAAACAAAAAAGGTAATGTAAAAAAAAAAAACCACCAGTACAGTGAGCTTTTTTGCCTAGATGGCTTTCGTAATTCATGTTTGGTTCAGTTTTACCTGAAAAAAGGGTTGCACGTATATTACAAAAATATAAAAAAGTTAACTGCTTTGGAGGCCGTTTGAAAAATACCGAAAGAATTAACTTATCGCTGGTGCAGAAGAGTTTACTCCCGTGTGGACTGTAACTGTGATTTGTAATTGGATAATTGCTTTGTTTTACGGATTACCGTCAGTGGAAGTTTTTTTTCCATGAGGCAACCAAAGGTACTAAAAATTGACCGTTATAATCCGATTAAGCCGGCTTAGCACCACTTCTAATAGTTCTCTTTCAGTACTATATTGTGCATGTTCAGCGGAGTTTTCTGGGTTTTGTTTTTTTCTTTTTCACTTTGGCATGCTGACTACCGTGTTTAATGGTATATCAGTACACAGTACAGAAGAACACAGGCACTCTATTGGCATGCTGACTACCGTGTTTAATGGTATATCAGTACACAGTACAGACTCGAACACAGGCACTCTATCAATTGTCGTGGTTAGTGTCACCAGGTAGGATGTTTAGTGTATTCCTTTCCTCGTGTTTATTTTTTCCATGTGTGTATTTAGCACGGAGACCACCCTAGCGGCTGAATCTTGAGTTACTTACTACAGTCGAACCTGTCGATAACGACCACCCAAGGGACCGATCAAAAGTGGACGTTAAAGACAGGTGGTTGCTATGGAAACATGAATTAACTGCCAACACGTCAATGATCTTTTGGAATAATCGTTGAGAGCAAGTGATCACTATCGAGAGGTAGTCGCTAGGACAGGTTCGATTGTACTTTCTACGAGCAATAATAGTTTGTTTAGCCGCTCGACCTCGGTATATGTAGGACAAAGTATAGTGAACAGCTCAGCAAAAATATCTAGGGCCGCTATTACTTTTTGCATGACTGCTTTGTGCCTCCCACGTTTTCCATGTCGTGTAGTGAAAATAGTTCATGATGATATTTTGTAGAGGTTACATGCCGAGTCTCAGTGATTATTAAAAATAATGGTCGAAGTTAGCGGATCATGAAAAATGCGAGCTTTAGCGAGCTTTTTCATGACCGCGAACTGAGACCATTATTTTTTTATAATCACTGAGACGAGGTGTGTAACCTCTTTATTCCTCCTTTCTTCTGTTATTCAAAGAAAAGAGGAGTTTTTTGCGAAAGTTTGATCGAATCCTATTCACTCAACCAGTCAACCTGCGCAGGCGATCGATTAATGCGCGGTTGTATAGTTCCGTGCAAATCATTCCATTCTGTTAACACTTCTTGACAGTTTTCCTGTTTTGGACTAAAATCAAGTACACAGATATGCTGTTATTCTGCTGTGGCGGCAAAGGCAGATATTGTGTGTTCTGTATATGTTTTGGTATCGCTTAGGATAATGTTCTTTCGTCAAATGGGACTAGCAGACGAACTTTTGCACCCGTGTTCCAACGTTAAAAACTGTATGAAGTTCAGTTTTCTGGGGAAAATAGTGTATGAAACCGCTTTATGTTGTTTAGATTGATGAGATGTGTGCATTTGGTTGCGTATGATCTGTTTACTAAATGAAATATTGTTAAAAACTGACCGTCGGATTGTAGTCTGTTGTCGAAGAAACTGAGTGAACAGAAATTTGAAAGGGGAACTACTCTTGTCGCTAGACAAAGTATGAGAGTTACTTGCCTTGGGAATTTGCTTGTGATGAACGTTTGTGCACAGCAGACCTAGATTCAGAAAACAACCAAACTCATGGATTTTATATGGAGATTCATGTGTTCAAGCCTGTAGTTGTTAATTCAAATGCGGTATGTTTGTATTGTTTGCTCCAGAGATGTATACTTCGTACATTAGAGCGTTCGGAACTTTTCAGTCGCAAAAGTAGTACCGACGCAGAACAGCTTCTCAACCCATTGCGCTATCGAGGATTCAGGCTGTTGCTGGGTCGTTATTTGTTTGGTTGCTGGGTGTTTATCGAAAAATAACTAGCTCTACAAGTTTACAGAGGTAAAGAAGCAGAGGGGGGAATAAATATATATACACCTATAGTATATATTGTTATGCATTTCTTTCATTCGGTGCCTCTATTTCAAACCGGCAGTAACAGATGTCGTGCACATGTGTTTGAGATATCACGCAGTGCCGCATTTCATTTCATTGAGTCAATATAATGTTATTTCAGTATACTGAGTACACTCGGTGCTCGCTGAGATTTTGTTTTCACGCTTTTAAACATCACCTGCACGCTTGGTTGAATAACCGGAGCGGCGACGGTGATCTCACGCTCACTGATTTTTTTAAGCGGGTCAGCATGTTTTCAGGTCTCTCTTCGCTCGGGTAACATCTGTTGAATAAGGTTAGTGTTATGAAAGCTCACCTGAAATCTTTAGCGATTGAAGGGAGGCATTGAGTACATCAGAACTTGCTCTCAGTTTACAGTGCAAAAGAAAAAGGCCGGCATGTAAGCGTAAGTAACGCAAGTGTGGTGCTAAGCATCCTGAACTCAGGTCAAAATGAGTTCGGCTCATTCTCTCCCTGACAGGATGCCTTGAGTTTCCTTGTCTGGCAAGGAAACCGATTTTTTTTTTACATATTTAGAGCTTTTTGTAATGTATTATTGATATAAGCAGATTCGCGATCGTCGATAATGATTTTTCATGGTGTTTTGTAATTTTTAAATTACAAAGGAATTGATATGTAAGACAGTTTCAAGCGAGCTATTTTTCGCGGCTGTATTTACTGTGCAAACAACTCTAAATATGGCAAAAGTGTCACGTGATAATCAACCGTTTGGTTTCGGCGCTCACTGGAGCAGACGATTTTTTCTGTAACCAGTTGACAGTGATGAAACCATATATTACGGTCTTCTTCCGGCAGCAGTCCCAAAATGTCGACTTGTTTTGACCTTAGAAGTAGAACGATGTCTTTATCATAACTGTGAAGAACAGAACGGAGATCACTGTCGAAGTCGGCCAATCTACCATCATTTTCGTCTCGCGAATACTGATCTCAAATTTAGATCAGTGCTCGCGAAAAACATGGGAGATAACTCTGTATTCTTATTTTGATAGATTCGCGTAGGACTGTAGCGTCCGGTCAGAGAGACAACTGGCAATAGCCGTGGAGCGATGCTTGTCAGAATGGGTGCTAAGCGGTAAGTTCCTGTGTTATACTGGCTTAGATGTGAAAAATACTGTATAAACCTGGCCAGAATTACTAGAACTTAACTTACTCACTTTATGTTCTGAATTACTTTGACGTCTGTGCGTGTGTGCGTGAGTGCGTGTGTGTGTGTGTGTGTGTGTGTGTGTGTGTGTGTGTGTGTGTGTGTGTGTGTGTGTGTGTGTGTGTGTGCTTGCGTGCGAGCGAGCGAGCGAGCGAGCGAGCATGCGTGTGTGAGTGTGTGTGTGTGTGTTCCTTTTGGTTTGCTGTTTTATTCTCTGTTTGTTGTTGTTTTGGGAGGGCCAGGATTTCTATTTGTATAGAAATGCCGGTTAGAAGACGACCTATTTGATTGCTATTAATGCTGGAAAGCATCGGTCTTTGTGTCAACCAGTTAATCAAGTCTGATTGGCTTTTCCTCACCTCGATATCGCCAAAAAGCACGTGCGGATGATCCAGTCTTTCGTTCAACGTTGGCATACTGGTCGCGACACTACAATGTGAACGATACACACACAAAACACGGCGATATAGGCAACAATATTTACGTGTGTGTCAGTCACCGAGATATTTTGCCAAGAAAATAATAGGTGCCACTGGCATTGGGAGCCAAAAGTGTCAGCGACAAACAAAACCGCGGTGTTGCTGGCAATCTTCATTGTCTAGTCCAATCAACAAAAGTTGAAGGCATAATGTCTAAGAACAATTTTGGAATTTTTTCTGCCGAATTTGACCCTAAAGAAGTCTACAGGTTAACGTGGCAGACTTTAAACCTACTTTCCATCAACTCTGGTTGGTTTGAAGTCGCTCAGGAGTCGCTAAGGCCAAGTCGGTGAAAAGTCTGCCCTGTGAATGGTCCAGAGGATTTAGTTCATATTTGGCAGCTTCTTGAAAACTCAGTTTAGCGCTTCTAGACTCCGACGTCGATTAAGAAAGGACCTGTGGCAGACTTTTAATTTTGCGCTTCTCGGTTGGGTTAGCCTGTCTAACCGGAACACAACGAATACGACCGGACAAGTATAACTGTGCAAGTCAGCTGAGAATCGTTGCGTGAAAATAGCCTGAGCGTTAAGTGCTGTTAACATTGGCTGCGATTTTACACTGGCGTTTTTCTGACACAATCGCTTGAAGGTTGTTTGCAAGTCTGCCATGCGAACAGCACTTTTAACAGATATTCGCTGTACTTTAATTGAGACGTACGCGCCTGCAATGGTTTACTCGAAATTGCTCCGTAACTATGCTTATCAATTATAAATTAAATGAATATGAATAGTTGACCCGGCCTTACTTCCCAGCAACAGTGTCCCGATCCCGTTCATCGTGCAGAGATATCGTTTCGCGTCAGCAGTCGACACAACCCCGACAATTATTTCAACTTGACAAAAACTCCGCTGTCGATCACTGCTGTCCTTTTACAAATGTCGATTTTTTTCGCGATAGGGAAAAAGTTACACCAATTAGGACAGCATAAAACTTCCGAAAATTGCCGAAGCGTGTGTGGCCGTTTCGACAATTGTGGAGAAGAAGACACACATAGGGGAAGGGCTCCTAATATGGACCGGCTCCTAATATGGACCACCACCAACTAACGGCGCTAGAGCGCTCAAAAAAGTTTTATTCGCTGTATTCACCCTCTTTGAATAACTTGCACATGTCAAAACAGTTGCAGAAACACAAATCTCAAACCCGTTAGGCTTTTTCTCTTTTTTCACCTTTGGCAGCGTTCACTCTAAATTTGCCGCCTAAAACGGACTCGTTTCTGTCTACAGCCAAAGCTTTTATCAAGCAGAAATGGCTATATATGACAGCTAAAACCGTATTTGTTACATTTTAGCAGTGTTGACCCCGAGTTTCTACTGCAAACAAAAAATAATAGCAAAATCTCAAAGTATGTGCTAGTCCCCTAATATGGACCACCTTCAACAAATCGAAGAAAATAAAAGCTAAAGGCTATTTTCATTAATTCATTAAGAAGGACCCATAACTAGCCCTCGAGATTTAAAAAAAATGCAACGAAAAATCTTCTTTTCGTGGAAGTTGATAATTTCACTTATTTTCACTCTGTTTTTGATAAGCTTCTTTAGTTTCCTGGTGTGCTTCAAATAATGCTCTCATCAACCCGAAACAGATAAATCTAGAGCATATTTTAATTAGGCTGACTTGTACACTAAGTTGTATCATGTTATTTTGAAATATAGGGGGCTTTTTACAGTGATTCGTGAAGGCCGCTTCACTGGTCCATATTAGGCGCCCAGGATCCTAATATGGACCCTTTGTGATTTTTTCTGTATTTAATTTTTGCTGAATGTGTATCAAAGCTATTTTACTCTAATTAGGCCTAACGGTTAACCTAAGAAAGAAGGACTACCAAGCACAAAATGAAACTTCTTTGCACGAAAACAAGCTAGTTATCAGCAATAAACAAAAAGTGGTCCATATTAGGGGCCCTTCCCCTACTGATAAGCTGTGTCAGCAGTCGATATACTTTGCCGAGAAAAGTATAGATACCACTGAAACTGACTGCCAACAGTGTCGACAAGAAAGGAGATGTTCCTGGTAATATGCACTCTTAATTCCAATCACAAAAATCTTAATTGCTGATATCATACACTTCGTGTTTTCTTTCTTTAGCTCACGTTACTCGGCTGACGTCATACGATCAAGGGGCAAAACTCCTGCTTGTAATGATCTAGCAATGCTTGTATGTAGTAATAGGATACTGTAGATTCTGATCACCAGTGTCAATAACCGACATCAGCGGCTTCTTCGCAATTATGACTTTTGGCAATGGTTGTCTGCCATACTTTTCGCCAAGAAGTAACACGGTTATTAGTCGGCTCCAAAAAAACATGAGGCAATAATTATTACCAACAGTGCTCCGATTACAAAACACGCAGTTTTTACTTCATTCTGTGAAATGTGCAATAATTCGTGATCGTAATTTCCTGTTGCTCTTTTTTTTCATTTTCATTTTTGTCGTTGTGTTTGTCTTCTCCCGTTCTTCTCTAGCTCCTAAGGTCAAATTTGTTCGTGACCACAGCATTTTTATACAGTAGATTATCTTAATTTTATCGTGGATCAATATGCCGTCTGTGTCCATACCACACAGCCTATTTGCTTAGTATTCACGAGTCAAATGCGACACCTTGCTCTTATTGGCAGTATGTCATGCACTCGACGGTAAACCTCCGAGGAGACCAAAATATAAATACTGTATTAGAAAATACCCTTCAATTAACACACATTGACCGCGCAAGGTGTATTGTAAACCTAAAAGACAGGCCGCTTTGGGCAAACCAGAATCAATGCTCCACAAGCCGGACAACAACTTTAATTTCTGCACATCTCCTACCAATCCCTCTTTTTGTATTCCTCTTCTTCCCCTCCTCCCTTCCTTTTACCGTCTTTCTTTGTAATGATTATGCAACGTGTATTATGTTATTAATAGATTTGGTTTATTTAGACGAATTGTTCTGCCGTTACCGCCTTACGTTGTAATGTCCATGCAGGAACACCACTATAAGCTTCTAGCTTGTTGCTGTTACCTGTGTAGTATGTATACATGTCATGATTGTAACTTTTGTTAAAATAAACTTATTATGTTTAAACCAAAAGACAGGAAAAGCTAGATCTCACAACAACTGGTGATTTAGTTTGGGTTACCTGGCAAAAGGAGGCGTTGGTTGGCTGGGTTGGGGTTTTTCAGTTTGCCATGCACATATCATTGTGGGGCTTGTAATCAAGTAACATGCATCCTTCATTAAAAGAAGCGACCATTCATACTTGGTCATTCACAACTGGCAAAACTATGTCATGTGTAAAGTTTATTTCTCTATAGACATGTTTTTGTGATGTTGGTTTTTAACGCTCCTTCCACCTATTTGGCTATGTGGGACCTAATCACGTTTCTGTTCTTTCTCTAAAACTCAGGCGTAATAACATAGAGTCAAAACTGTATTTCGATAGCGAAGAGCTGCCACATTATCTCATAACCGGCACGGCTGACCTTTCTCTTCTTCTTCTTCTTGGCGTTCGCAGAGGTTACACGATCAGTCCAGCACTGGTGATAAATGTTGTCGTTTTCTCCAACTCCTGTCGACTGCCGTATAGTTTGGTCTGCAAGGGAGTTGGTGACGGCCACACTTCTTTTCGTTCCTCATCTAGTAAGGGACATCGCTGTAAGATGTGTTCCGCTGTTTGGTCCTCTTGACCGCAGGCACAGGTTGGTGATGGCGCCAGCTTGAACTTTCGGTTCATGTGAGCATTGAGCCTGTTGTGGCCAGTACGCAGCCTGATGAGGTTGACTTGCTGCTCTCTGGACATTGTGTGGTAGTCATCTCGACCTTTCTCTAAAACGCAGGCGTAATAACATAATTATAACTTTATTTTGATAGCGAAGAACTGTCAAATTATAATTTATATCATTATCGACGCGATACGCGATCGACTGCCCTGCTGATGATACTGATCTTTAACAGTAGAATACCAACTTATGACTGGTTAACGCGATCACTTACACAGCGTCAATATCTAATAAACAAAGGGAAGTAAGCGCTGTAAATGCATACAACACTCGTAATAGAGTAAATGAGAGTTATGCGAAACCAGTCTCCTGGCACCTGAGAAAATAACAAGCATTGCATTCGAAATGAACCAGCGACTTTCATCCTAAACAGTTCAAGCTTTCCGATTCCGTTTGCTAGTGGATATATATAGACTGTGAAATGTCAGAGCTGTAAAACAACTCGATACAATACATGCGAGAAAGACGGTGAAGCTAAAACGGAGTTACACAAAGAAACCTCGGTCAGCGACCCCTGTGACTCCCAATTGCTTTCCGAATCACCCTGTCTCTTCACTAGCCCTACGCTGGCTTACTTTCTCTGCGTGTTTCATCTTTCATTCAAGACAATGATTTTCGTATTCCGGAGGGCGTTCTGAAAAGGGCGGCCTGATGACAGCATTGAATCCAGACAAAGAATTGTACCAGCTATGTAGAATAGTTTCTTGGCGACGCGTTGTATATATATATATACTAGATGAATACCCGGCTTCGCCGGGAAGAAGTAAAGCCGAATACCGCGTACGTGATTGACGCCACACGAAGGAAGGGAGATAAACGCGCAAAACACTGGAGAAGATAAGGAAGAGTTACTGGGAATGGATGTACAGAAAAACCAAAATCGGTTCAGCGCTGCGCGCTGAGAGCACGTGTTGAAAATTTTCATCGACCAGATTGTGTCCGGGGTGTACCTGAATAGGCCCACCAAATTTGAAGCAGATCCATCGAGAACTTTGGCCGTGCATCGCGAAGTGACAGACAGACAGACAGACACACAGACACACACAAGCCGTATATAGATATATATATATATATATATTGAAATTAACATTATGTAGCCGCACTAGCTTACACACTCTCTCTCTCTCTCTCTCTCTCTCTCTCTCTCTCTCTCTCTCTCTCTCTCTCTCTCTCTCTCTCTCTCTCTCTCTCTCTCTCTCTCTCTCTCTCTCTCTTAAACACCAACAAGTCACCTACCACAGTGTATTAAACGCAGGACAAGTGAATGAATAGTACCAAAATGTCAGTGTGTGGTTGGCAAATGTCGTCTTTGTTTACGAAATCTACACCGACTAAACAAAAATAAGGGCACACCTTGTGTTGGAATTTTCATCGCTAAGCTCTCGGTGATTTTAATTCCGTACACACAGCAGGTGTTAGGGCATGGGTACTGTTGGTATTAAAACACGAACAGCGACGTTTGGTTCGGCGTAGGAGTGTGGGACTGTTGAAGTGGAGTGTACCTCAGTTGGGGCAGCCTACTTTCTGTTAGCCGGTCTGTCTGTCTGTCGGTCTTACTTTCTTTCTTTTTTTCTGCTTTGCTTTTGTCTCCGTTATTCTTTCTGTTCCTTCTTTTCTTTCGTTTGTTTCGCGTGCTAGTGTTTGCCTTAAAGGTCGGTTAGGATGACTACCGTCACGTCGCCTTTTTTTGTTGAGAAAAACCTCAGAATTACAACCGTAATGTCGATTTTCAAGCAGGAAAAAAATCATGTTTCAGTTCTTCAATAAAGACCAAAGAGACACTATGGTTATTGTGGGAAGCGCACCCTTTCAGAGAGAAAAAAAAAAGAGAACAAGTTTGAAAGAAGAACAATTTCTCTTTAACTTTTCAGAAAATAAAAAAAATAAAAAAAGAATTTCGAAATCATTGCAAAAAAAAGAGGAACAAGGTACAAATTGACAAAAGAAGCACCAAGTGCGTGTAGGCCAAACCATGTTTTGTTTTCGTGTGGATGTCGAATCAGACACCACTATCTTACCTGTAGCGTGCAGGTGTTCAAAGGTGTACAAAGGGTGAGCGAGCAGCAGCGGATGACGGCACCTTCAGATCTGCCGCGGCCTTTGGCACGTAATCGCTTCTCAGAATGTCATCGGCTTTTTTTTTTTTTTTTTTTTTTTTTTTTTTGGCTTGCTGTATTTCTATCTTTTTTTCTTCAAAATGTCATCGTTGTAAGGTCGGAGCGAGGGCGGATCAGTAGGGGTTGGGGGGGGGGGGGGGGGGGTGGCGGGTGGCAGGTGGAATACACGCTGTGACTTTATAGTGAGCGGATTGTTTTTTACGTGGAAGAACGGTATTGATGCCACTGATGGCATGTCGTGGGTGTTTGGGTGGGTGTGGAGGTAGTTGTAAATGGGTGGTGGTGGCGGTGGTGGTGGTGGTGGTGTGTGTGTGTGTGTGTGTGTGTGTGTGTATGTGTGTGTGGGTACATGTGTGTGTGTATGTGTGTGTGTAGATGTGTGTGTATGTGTGTGTAGATGTGTGTGTGTGTGTGTGTGTACGTACATTAATCAGTATGTATGTGTGTGTGTAGATCTGTGTGTGTGGCCGGGTAGATGTGTGTGTATGTGTGTGTGTGTCTGTGTGTGTGTCTGTGTCTCTGTGTGTACTTGAGTCTGTACCTGTGTGTATATATACGTACGTTTGTGTGTCTGTGTCTACGTTCCTGTCTTGGTGTCGGGTTGTTTGTTGTCCATGTTTCCGCACGTCTGTATCTGACGTTAGTGAAAGCCCGTAGGTCGATGTTTTTTTCTGTTTATGTGTGTATAGGGTAGAGGATGGAGATAGAAAGAGACGTAAGAGAGGGAGTTTTAACAACCTTTTACGTGGCATAATGCAGCGATAGCCCTTGGGAAATTAGTGTAATCACACGTGAGCAAACAAATTTACTTTACTGTAACATAACATCATTCCTTTCGGATGAAAGAAAACCAGGCTTTTCCCCTGCGCAAATGGATCAAGTCTACGTTGTCGGACTAACTCATTATTGCTTTGCAAACGTATGTGTCTGTCTGTATGTCTGTCTGTCTGTCTCTGTCTCAGGTTCTCTCTCTCTCTCTCTCTCTCTCTCTCTCTCTGCCTCTCTGCCTCTCTCTCTCTCTCCCTCTCCCTCTCCCTCTCCCTCTCTCTCTCTCTCTCTCTCTCTCTCTCTCTCTCTCTCTCTCTCTCTCTCTCTCTCTCTCTCTCTCTCTCTCTCTCTCTCTCTCTGCACTGTCTCAGCAAGGGAAGCTAACCCAACAGTATTTTCCCCGAGTAGAAATAGATGTATTGTATCAGTTGCACTGTCTCAGCAAGGGAAGCTAACCCAACACTATTTTTCCCGAGTAAAAATAGATGTATTGTATCAGTAGCACTGTCTCAGCAAGGGAAGCGAACCCAGCAGTATTTTCCCCGAGTGTGATCTGTTGCCAGCATTTCGCTCCCCCCTCAGAAAGGAAAGCCGGCAGTGTGTTTTGGAAGCTGATAGTGTGCCAGGGTTTGTTCCGGACCATCGTACGCTATTAGTTCCACACTCAGCACACAACCCCATGCAGCCATTACTGTCTTCTTTCTGTTTACCGTCGTTCCTGGCTAAACTATTGTAAAAATACAACAGGATCCATTACAATCTCGTAGGATTGAAGGAGCGGATTTTGAACGATTGTCATAGGATGGTGGTGTCAACGATATCGTTGATAATGTACATCTTGTATCAATATGTCACAAGTGTATCTTTAGTTGGCAAAAAGATAGCCTACCATTGATCACAATGGTTTTATTCTGTGTTCCAGATGTCCTGACGTGTGGTGCGAACTATGAGTGCCTGAACACAGCCCTATGACTACCACCTTCCTCCTGCTACCCCAACAACGCATCTTCTACAACACCTTTCATACCCTACAAGTATCTGAATTCTGGAGAGTCATCTGTCCCGCTATCCTTGTGATTTGAATTCTTGTTGGATTCTAAGCTACTGCCTACCACAGGGTCAGATTTTGAAGACGTTTCATCGGGATATAAGAACAGTCGTGCTCCCACAAAAAGTGTTGTTTTGTGAAGGATTAATTCGGGGAAAATGTGGAACACTACAAAATGTGATCGGCAGTGATGGCTACTTCTGTCATTTGCTTCGCCGTTCATTGAAATAAATTAAAGAGAAAAAGTGATTCCAGGGAGTTGTTAACTTTACTAAAGTACTCTGCTCCACCAAGAAGCAAAGGTTAAAAAAATACATTCTTGTATTCGGTGATTTTCCAAAACATGGAGAGTTTAATAGTGAGACAGAAAGTCAGCTGACAGGAGACCCAGAGGATCCTACAGTGCACTTATCTTTGCCAACAACACCAACCTCAACCATGACCAGAGTGGCAGGCGGCGGGACCGCTGACGTCACCACAGTGACGTCATACCTTGTCACCGGCAACGGCTTCGATGGCGGCAGCGAGGAGGATGCATCCCCGCTGGAATCCTTCACGCTGCTCAACTTCACGGACGACGACTGGCTCGGCAATTCATCGGTGGCATCAGGGGGTAGCTGGGGAAACAACACCACCGCTGCGTGGTCCGTGTGTGACGACATTCTCAAGGACAGGGCCGAGCCGCCCCCGGACTACACGTCTGCCACGCGGTACGGCGTGTCGGTCATCCTGACGCTGGTCCCCTTGCTGACCATGCTGGGAAACTTTATCACCATCCTGGCCGTGCTGACCCACCGCAAGCTGAGGACTAAGACCAACGCCTTCATCGTGTCGCTGGCCATCGCCGACATGTGTGTGTCCTTGCTGGTCATGCCTTTCGGGATCTACCAGCAGCTGAACAACAAGGTGTGGCAACTGGGAGACATCCTCTGCCGCCTCTCGTCCAGTTTGGACGTGATGATGTGCACGGTGTCCATCTTCCACCTGTCCTGCTTGGCCATTGACCGCTACCTGGCCATTTGCCGGCCCTTCCTGCACGAGCGGCTCAAGGTGTGGCATATCGTGATGATGCTGATCGGGTGCTGGGTGATCCCCGTCTTCATCTCCTTCTTGCCTATCATGAACGACTGGAACAAGCTTGGCATCGAGGACTATCTGGCCTGCGCCTACCCTCCTGAGGCCGAGGCCTGCGTGTTCATCGTCAACATCCCCTTCGCCATCGTGTGCTCGCTGATCGCCTTCTACATCCCCGTAGTGTTCATGGGCGTGTGCAACGCCAAGATCTACATGGCGGCCAACAAGCAGGCGCACCAGATCCGCACCCTGGAGGCCGCGGGCAACCACAGCCACGTCAACAGCCACAAGAAGCGCAAGTTCCACCACGAGGCCAAAGCGGCCAAGACGCTGGGCATCATCATGGGCTGCTTCAGCGTGTGCTGGTTCCCCTTCTTCATCATGAACATCATCGACCCCATCGTGGGCTACCGCATCCCCTACATTCCCTGGATGGTGGCGCTGTGGCTGGGCTACATCAACTCCATGATGAACCCCGTGCTCTACTTCTTCTTCAACCGACACTTCAACCGCGCCTACCGCCGCCTGCTGCAGTGCCGGGTGTGCAAGGGGGTGCGGGACTATGACGAGGAGATGATCACCGGCATGACCAACACCTCCGAATGACTGCGGGCCTCGCATCATGACGTCAACGCGGTTCACAGATCGCGCAACCACTCCAACCACTCCAACCTCTCCCACCTCTCTCGCTCCCCCTCCAACCCCCTGGCCCCCTCCCCCATCCCTCTGTGCAGCAGTCGCCGCTGCAGCGGATGTAGCAGCAGCAACGGCGGCCAGCCCCACCCCAACGGCCACGAGCTCCCGGCAGAGAAGGACAGAATGATGCCTTGTAGTCCGACTGAGGAGACGATAGCCGAGTACGGCGAGTTTGCAGCGTAAATTGGACTAGTCTTGATAGGTAGTGCAAGGTCATTGTTGATGAAACAATAAAGGTAATTGATTTTGTTTTCTAAAAGTAAAATCGGAGGTATGGAACATATTTAGATAGTTTGAAATCCGCGTTGCTTTCGATCTCTTTGAAGAAAAAGTTTAAACTGAGTTCGTCTTGAAATGTACTTAAATTCGCAATGGTCATTGGCTGAGTACAACGATGCCAGTAATGTCGACTTTAGTACCTCAACTATTCGCAGTCGAAAACTCTTCAGTTTGAATCTCTTGTGCGTACGGGCGTAGTTAATTTACGTTGCGTCGCTGAATAATTACGAAGTATCCAAGTTAATTGTTCTGATGAGAACGAGTTCAAACTATGTGTGTGTCCCATTGCAGTGGTGTCAAAAGGCAGCAAATTCCAACAGAAGACACTCGTAAATTCTCTTGGAAGTCAGCTTCATCCCTGCATGGGTATATTTACATACTGGGAGGAGTTGTGACAGCGACGAAAGAACATAAGTATCGCGATGTATAACAATGCTATGACAGTGATCAGGGTTTCGATTGCCTCAAACAAAGTAAACATTAAAGAACATTGTACAGCAGTTCTGGCCTGAACATTGTGAATATTAACTATTATTAATTACATATTTAATCAAGAGTTTACTACTAACGCAAGGACGTGTAAACACCCTTAATGTCTGGTCGATTTTCGTTAACACTAGAAGATACAAATTATCATATCTTATTCCCCTTCCAGAGTGGCCTCGAATTTAACAAATAATCATGTGCCTTCTTTCGAAATTCGTTAAATAATTGAAATTAATAAATTGAAATTGTTGTGTAGTGATAAAAAGCGAGAGCATTTACTTAATATTCATTAAGTAGGAGAATGATTGTGTTTGTGCTAATGTGTAATTTGTGTAAGGAAACAAAAGTATTTTTGTGGCTCAATTTTCGACGACACACAATCTTTTTTTCATAAAATATTAATGGCAAGGCATATGCTCCTATGCAACAATTGTAACTTTGGTAACTTCAAAAAAGTATGTTATTAATATCTACAAAACACGGTATAAGCTCTAAAATAGTATGCAAATATTTATCTCCAAAACACGGTATCAGATCTCCTCAGTCTCTAGTCTACACTGCCCGGAATCACGGTATCCCCAAAGTCCGTCATTTGCCTCCATTTCTTTTTTTTGCCGAGGAAAAACGAGTCCTGTGTACTCGTATAATCCCGTACAATGGCATCCGTTTTTCCTCGACAAATATTGTCCCCCTTTTCATGAATATTCATGAACTGTCTCCCGCCTTCCACGTCATGATGCGAGGGATCGGTCATTCTGGTGCTTTGATTGGTCGCCAGTCAATGACTGTTTACAGGAATCATCTGTGACTTAATACACGAATTCATAAAAAACGCTATTTTTCATGGTACCATTGTGAGAGAAAAACAGACTGCAATCGCTGTGACTAAACACTGCAATCATCGTGAACGTTGTGATACTAAACCCGAATGCCATGATATTATGTATATCCATGATCAAATGCTCCATGACACAGGTCTAGAGGTACGACACTCAAAACGTGAGCATAATATGGAAGAGGCTGAGTACCTCCAGCCGAAACACTGTGTCTGTGATTTTAACCACTATTGTGTATGGACTGAATTTTGCTGCGGCGATTTTTTTTTTTTTTTTTTGGCGTTATGTATACTCGTGTGAAATACGTGCTACTTAACTTAAAAATCACCAAGAAAAAAATATTAACGGTATTATATATATATATATACATATATATATGTTATATATATATGCGACTCTGCCGTGTGCAATCTCTAAACTGATGTTAAAAGTATTTTATTTTTTGTTTCGTTCTTGATTTTTTTATTTTTTATTGATTTACTTTTTTTTTTAACAGAAACACATCGTCGTCTACCCATAATATTATAAGCGTGTGTACTTGTTTCTTCAGGGTATTTGCTCATTGATATCAAACGAGGTATTTGTTCGGCTGTAGGAAGTTGTATTTAAATGTGCTTTGCAGCACTGCATGAGCTTGTTATATAATTTGTGAGAGTATAATATTGTTTCCACGCTGTGTGATTTGTGATGTCGTTGCTTTGCGTGATGGATAGATGTGGACATACACCTTGAGTATATGCTGGATATTTAATATTGTCTTACCACTTTTGTGATACCATTATTAACTCTAGACACACGGATATTGCAACAAGCGATGAGAGCATTGTGCGCAACAAGAAATTTACGTTGAGAAAATCCAGACTGAAATATCACTTGAAAACTGTCGCACTCCTCGATATTTTCAGTTATGATCAAGAGATTTGAAAAGCAGAGCATTGAAGCAGCGAGTCCGTTCATCGTCTGCCTGGAACTCTAGAGTTGCAATAATTTCTGGACTGGCTCCCATAACTGCATGTGTATGCTAAATCGAAAAACATACACAACACTTCCCATAGTGGCTGTTGTTTTAAGATTGGAGTTTACTTACGTCAGCGAATGGAATATTCAGACTATGGAAGTATCCAAAATGTATTCAAGTTAATTTCCTTCCCATGTAGTATTCGTTTCAGGCCTGGAAGTGGCGTGTATTTTACTCGCCATGGCGAGTAGAAACATGTAACTGGCGAGTAGAAATGTTCATCTACTCGCCAAATGCGAGTAAAGTTGCTGAAACAAATTGTTGGTTTGGCTAGTAAAGTTTGCTCTCTGGCTAGTACATTTTCAGAATTACTAGCCAAAGGCGAGTACACCATTTCTTGGACTTTCAGGGCTGCGTGTAAGTCACCTTTGGTCTTGCCCAGGCTTTTACATAGACTAAGACTCAAGTTCTCTTAGAGACAGTGCCCAAAATTGTACAACCTGACTGCTTTTTGCACAGAGTGGGAATTTGGGATTTGTTTCTGATTGATTTGTTTCTAACCGGCATCTTTGTCTATCTAGAAAAGTACTTGAGCGAAAACAAAACACCAGAGTGTTGATTTTGTGACTGTTTCCAGGTCGATAAGTTTGTTTATCTCATGTAAAAGCCTGAACAAATCGGTGATGGTCTGCATGGCCGTTTACATGGGCAGGTGTAATTCTTCAGCAGGGCTCCCCATAGCGCGCGTCCCTGCGTCCAATACGCACTAGAAGCCGAAAACATAGAAATATATGGAGGGGCTCCCTGGACGCACTAGATTTGAAAAGAGCGGGTCCTAGGACGCACTAAATTTCCTTTATCGTGCGTACCGTAGATAACATTTTCAGACTGCAATCGACACTTCGCAGTACACTATACGTGACCACAATGTTTTATAAGTACAGTGGGACTTTTCGGCTTTTGGACCCTTGGGAACCTCTAAAATTCTGCAGTGGGGGTCCATGGACCCTCTAAAATTTAAAAGTGGGGGTCCCGGGACGCACTAGGAGGGGCGTCCGTGGGGAGCCATGCTTCAGCAATCTGCAGTAGTCGATACGAGTAAACGTACTTGTTTCAGCGAGCGAGGGTGCGCCGCAACGGCTCAGCCCCTGTTGTTTCCAAAGTCTTTCATGTGAAATCCCAGCTATCAACACCAGACCGCTGAATCGAAGACTGCTAATTAAAGTGAGTATTAAATAGCCGGTTTTGTGTTAAATCAAGCATCTTTCTGAGCTTTTGCCGTACTGTAATTTTGCCAATTGATACAAGAAGTGCTGTGTGGTTGCTCCGGTGATGTTGATTTCAAGAAAAATGTGGCCCTGTGCCCACACACACGTTAGTTCGTTCCTTCCAATAACGTATTCACTGCTTACACGTTGTTTTGTCACCCCCCGCGGGTTAGGGGGAAGAATTTACCCGATGCTCCAGCATGTAGTAAGAGGCGACTAACGGATTCTGTTTCTCTTTTTCCCCTTGTTAAGTGTTTCTTGTATAGAATATAGTCAATGTTTGTAAAGATTTTAGTCAAGCAGTATGTAAGAAATGTTAAGTCCTTTGTACTGGAAACTTGCATTCTCCCAGTAAGGTAATATATTGTACTACCGACGTTGCAAGCCCCTGGAGCAATTTTTTTATTAGTGCTTTTGTGAACAAGAAACAATTAACAAGTGGCTCTATCCCATCTCCCCCCTTTCCCCGTCGTGATATAACCTTCGTGGTTGAAAACGACGTTAAACACCAAATAAAGAAAGAAAGATAGTTGTTTTGTCGGCGGGAAAAAAAGATTGAGAGTCTGTCATTCAAGTTATTTCTAGCGAAATATGATTCATTCAGAGAAAATGAACCAATCAATTGTTAATGATTCATTTCCACGTGGACCGTCCGGTAAAACACGATAGATCTGTCCAAGCTTTGACAGTGGGTACGAGGATCCCACCACTTTGACATATATCAAGAATCAATGACATGGCTACTCTCTGTGCACAGTGGGTACGAGGATCCCACCACTTTGACATGTATCAAGAATCAATGACATGGCTACTCTCTGTGCACAGTGGAATTGTTTTGACTGACACAATGTCGCAATCAACAACAATATTTCAGCAAAATAATCCCGATGCCCACAAAAAGCAGCCCGGCTGTTTGATTTCGGTCTACATGTTGGTTGAATTAGTTGTGTAACTGACACTATACGTCGCTCTGAATGAAAACATATTCAGGCAAACAATCAGTTCCGATGCCGACAACAAGCAGCCAGGTTGTTGGTTTTTGGTATACTTCCAGGTGGGAGGCTGCTTCCCAGTGTCCCATGTTGTAGCCTGGACATATGTGACCCTCCACCACGGAATGAGTGGGGTCTTGATTTGGCCTATTATGGTCCGCTGGACCCGAAAAGCAACAGCTAACTAACTAACCACGGAATGAGTCGTATGTCACCTCGCGCGGTTTTGCGCTAGGCTTAATATAAGTCCGGGGGGTGACGGGTAACAGTGTGAGGGTCACCTTTGTCTCAGGCTTATAACTCGAAAAGTTTTCGCTCTTTTCTAAAACGGTTTTCACCACTGGATAGAGCATAAAAAACTTTTTAGGAAAATGTAAAAATATGAAAATCATGCTGTGACATGCGACTCATTCCGTGGTGGAGGGTCACATATATGTGGTGATGCACACGATCGTTTGGACGTAAAGAAAGATATCTTTGAGTAAATCAACGAATCACGCATGACGAAGACAAACAATCGAATTAATGCGATGTGTTTATTCTGTGAATAATGCGGTCAACCCATAAGCGACGAGCTCTTTTCCGAAGATCAGAAAATCTGATTATTAATGGAAGTTCTTATCTCTGCATATAAGCTCATTTTCTCAACTTATTAACGTTCCCACGCATTATAATGATAGTATTACCTGATTATATTGACACCACAGCACTTGCAAATGAGTGTTTAACCTTGTGTAAGATTAACCCTAAAATGCATGCATGTTTCATTTTACTGCCCTTGCAAAATTGTGTAGCAGACAAGAAAAGCATCAACTTCAAGAAAAAAACGTTCAGTGAAATTGTTTCTCGTCGACCGGAAGTTGTCTTTGATTTTAAAAACTCCTTGTTACAAGAGGAATGTATTTGCGATTCGTAGGTTAAATATACCTCCCTTCCCGTGTAAACCCTCTTGTAAATCACCATCGATTCGTACAGGCCTTTTTACGTGGGATGAGAGTAACCGTTTCCTTCCACAAGGACACATGCCAAAGCTCAACAGCCCCACTGATTGCTGTGCAGAGCGGGAATCTTTCGCTGAGTTGATTTGTTAAATGACACCTGTGTCAATTTTGCGGCGATAATTATGTCAGCGCACAATAATCTCACAGGCTCGCGTGCATGCGTGTGTGTGTGTGTGTGTGTGTGTGTGTGTGTGTGTGTGTGTGTGTGTGTGTGTGTGTGTGTGTGTGTGTGTGTGTGTGTGTGTGTGTGATTGTCACCGGTTAGAAATGTTCACACCATCCTATAGACCCTTCATGACCTTGACTTGTTGGTCTCAAACTTTCTCACGTTCTACATTCCAGGTGCAACAGCAACACGTGAAAATAATTGTCTCAAACAAATGACGCCTTCCAGATGTCAGAACGAAAAAAATAAATATATCCATATTGTCTGACATGGAGCTTTTTAATAACCTTCTCTTGCAGGTGTTAAAACGGAATGAGAAATGACTTTATAAGTACTGTCTGACAAAGAGCTTTTTATTTTCACCTGCGAGAAATATATTGGCGTTAGGCGGAGGTAAGGGTCAACCTATGATCACTTGACTTAGGCAATTATACGAGCAATGATAAAATGAAGTGAGAGATAGAAGTAGACAATTTTGTTTATCTCGATTGAGAAGTTCATGTGTCGGGCAATTGAACACGATAAAAGCAATCATGTAATTTTCAAATCGATACCACATTAACTATTCTGTACAAACCTAACTATTCTGTACAAACCTAACTATTCTGTACAAACCTAACTATTCTGTACAAACCTAACTATTCTGTACAAACCTAACTATTCTGTACAAACCTAACTATTCTGTACAAACCTAACTATTCTGTACAAACCTAAACACAGGGCTCCCCAAAGAGCGCGTCCCTGCGTCCTATACGCACTAGAAGTCGAAATAACGTACTAGAAATTCATGGAGAGGATCCCGGGACGCACTAAATCTATAAAGAGCGGGTCCCGGGACGCACTAAATTTCCGTTGTCGTGCGTCCCGTATACTCTTTTCAAACTGTAGTCGTCAGCTAAGTCAAAGTGCAAGCACAAATTATGCCAGTTTCACGCGGGCACAAAGTGTGCGTGTATTGCATTTGACAAGGTTTAGTTAAAGTGTCCTCCTCGAATATCCTGGTGATAAAAAAAACCCACTTCATATCATTTTATTCGCGATCACAATGCGTTATATGTACATAGGGGGTTTAGGGACCCGGGACTATTTGGACCCTCTAAAACTCCACTTAGGGGGTCCATGGACCCTGTGAACATTAAAAGTGGGGGTCCCGGGACCCTCCAGAACGGGCGTCCGTGGGGAGCCCTGTAAACCTAACAGATTACAATAGCATTTATTCGAAAATTCAGAGTAGATTCGCACATTTTGCCAAACGTACCTTTTTATTTATTTTTTAACTTAGCTATTGCGTTGTAAAATGCGAAACAAATCTCTGCAAGCCGAAGACAAGCAACATAATGCGCTACTAGCAAAATTCGTGAAATAAATGATATTCCAATCTACTGGCAACGAAACAGGCAGGAATTCCGGATGTCTTCATTATTTTCAGTACGTAGGCTTACGTGTGAATCTGAGAAGACGGTGGAGAAAGAAGGGGCGCATCAGGATCTTAGGATTACAAACTTTGAAGTGACATTGTGCCAGTCAGTTCATGAAAGCTTCACTCGCAAGGCAAACGTAACTTATTATTGAAGTGTGCTAACGTGTATGAAGATTTTCGTGTGTGTTTCAATCTTGTTTTGTGTTAATGCCAAAACCTAATTTCGCAGCTGTCTCACTTAGTATTGAAAGCTTTTTTGACGATGTATAGGCATCAGTTTTTCAATGTATAATGCTTGTTTTGATTACTTTGAATGTGTGTACATTGATATATTCAGTGCTATATACTGCACTAACGTTACTTTTGGTTTGAAGAACAAGCTGTTATAGTGTGTGTGTGTGTGTGTGTAGGAATACTTTTAAGCGAACGTCTTTGTTCGTGTATGTGTTTGTGTGTGTGTGTGTGCGTGCGTCATTGCGTGTGCGTCTGTGCCTGCGTATGCGCGTATGTGTGTGTGTGTCAAAGAGAACGAGTATGTATATACTGTTGAAAATTGCTTTGCAAGCTCACTACGTCTGTGACCGAAGTTTTCTCACACTTAAGCCTACGTTCGCTGCATCATTCAACAAATATCTGTCATGATAAATATTGATGTATCGCCCACCATCTGTCCTTCAGGAATATCCTCTTTGTGTTTAAAGTTTTGCGCTACATTAATTACCGTTTTCATCCTCATTGATTCCACAGCCAATATGTCTGCTTTTCATGATAGGCCTACATGGTGTGTGTGTGTTCATGACAATCCATTCCGTTTGAGAACTTGCCGTTTGAGAAACCTCCCCTGCTTGTCAATGCACCCAGTCGCCGTCGATCTATGTCGGTTTTGCCGTACTAACGCACATTATTATGCTCGTCGCTGGCGTGTGTGTGTGTGTGTGTGTGTGTGTGTGTGTGTGTGTGTGTGTGTGTGTGTGTGTGTGTGTGTGTGTGTGTGCGTGTGTGTGTGTCGGTTCTTGTGTGTGTGTGTGTGCGTGTGTGTGTGTGTGTGTGTGTGTCGGTTTGTGTGTGTGTGTGCGTGTGTGTGTGTGTGTGTGTGTCGGTTCTTGTGTGTGTGTGTGTGTGTGTCGGTTCTTGTGTGTGAGTGTGTGTCGGTTCGTGTGTGTGTGTGTGTCGGTTCGTGTGTGTGTGTGTGTGTGTGTGTGTGTGTGTGTGTAAGGGTGTGTCAGACAGAGTGAGGGAGAGTCTGTACGCTTGGCAAATGAAATATCCTTATTAAAAGAACTATGGTCTTAAATGTATACTTACTAAATACATGTCGTTACGGTTAAATCCCGTGTTGACCTCTAGAAGTTTTAGATTTCACATAATTATGTAACGCAGGTTTGACAGGTTTGAGTGTTTAACAATGATCTCTTGATATTTCTGCTTTTGTTGTGAACAGAAATCTAAAGTTGCCATGTTAGAAAAAAAATCCACAGTACATGTATATATTGCTATTTCATATGTTACGTGGATTTCCATTGGTCAATTGGGCAAAACTGAGCTCATTGTAAAAGTGATATCGACGACATTTCCGTCGATATCAGTTTTGATATCGACGACCTCTTTATTGCTTCCCCACTTCAAAAACAAAAACACCTAAATTTAAAAACAAACAAATATATATGAAAATCTAATGATCCCAGAATTTAGTTGAGCAAGTGACTAAAGACTTTTTGAAAGAAAAGACATTTTTAAATACTGAAAAGTTCAAGAAAAGAGTGAACAAAAAAGAAATAATAATCAGAGGGAGGGATATGGAACAGCCAAAACTGAGACAAATACTTTTGTAATTTCTTTACAGTAAATACAAAATGTCCAGAGAATTAGCAATATATCTAACATTGACTGACTGTGTGATGATATCTTCTGCTATTGGTCTTTTTCGACAGTGATATCAAAATCTCGACCTCCGGTCTCGATTTTGATATCACTGTCTCAACAGACCATAGCAGAAGATATTATCACACAGTCGGTCAATATTGGGTACTATTTCTTCCTTTGTCTCCATCCATTTCCAACGCATATAATTATATACAAACACACAGACACAATCTCTCTCTCTCTCTCTCTCTCTCTCTCTCTCTCTCTCTCTCTCACACACACACACACACACACACACACACACACACACACACACACACACACCTACCTTATTATGTTGTTGTCATTTACTACTTTATTTTGATATCACACGCGTCATAACTTGTTGTAGAATACAATTATATTCATATTAATGAGCGAAGAACAAGTGTTGTTAAAGAAAGTAACCTACTTAATTCATTGCTGCAAATTGCCAGTGTCTCAAATTAATACAATATCTCTTATACTACACGTGTGTGTTGTCAGTTTTAAAAAAAGTTAAAATGCTTAACTTGCAAAAAAAATATCGCTGGTAACATTTAACACTTAAGTTATGTTGATCGTTTTATTTTGTTTATTAAGATGTGTTCTGTTGTTTTTGCCTTTGTTTGAATGTTTGATAGCAATAAATAAATCTAAAAAAACAACAGCAACTGCTTCTTTTTATCAATTAGTCGTTACACTCGTGAGAAAGTGTCGGTGTTCCGCTCACACACACACACACACACACACACACACACACATATATATATATATATATATACACACACACCCTAGCACATCCATACATACATACATATACATACGTGATTGCATGTATGCTTTCACACAAACACATATACACACACACACACCCTAACACATCCATACATCTATATATATATACGACTTGTGTCTGTCTGTCTGTGTGTGTGTGTGTGTGTGTGTGTGCTTCAAATTTGGTGGGCATATTCAGGTACACCCGGGACAGGACACAACCTGGTCGATATTTCAACACGTGCTCTGAGCGCGCAGCGCTGAACCGATTTTGGTTCCACCTCAGCTACCCGGGCCCCCATACCGACACACCAAAGCCGCTAGACCACATCACAACGCCAAAGTTCTCGGTGGATCTTTTTCAAATTTGGACACCGTATTCAGCTACACCCCGGACACAATATCATCGATGAGATATTTCAACACGTGCTCTCAGCGCGCAGCGCTGAACCGATTTTGGTTTTTCTGTTCATTTCACCATTCCCAGTAACTCTTCCTTATCTTCTCCAGTGTTTTGCGTTTATCTCCCTTCCTTCGTGTGGCTTCAATCCATATCCCCGTTTCTACGTTACTATTTTTAGAATGTCACTGCGCTGTCCAGAACGCTTCCCTTGCACCCGTAAGTTGTTCTTACTGTCAAAGTGAAAAGGTCGAATCAATTTATAGCCACGCGAAAAATACACTGTCACCTATCTCTATATATTTATAGATATAGATATACATATATATATACGGCTTCTCTGTGTGTGTGTGTGTGTTTGTGTGTGTGTGTGTAAGCAACACCTGTGGATTATAGAGTTCTGTTTGTGATGGGGTCTAGCGGCTTTTGTCTGTCTGTATGTTCTGGCATTTGAGAAGCCACAACAGATAATATAGGGCTAAGAAATAAGCTCTAAAATTCTCAATCCCGTTTAACAGGACTTCGCCTTCAAAGGTGATTGTGGTGAACCGCCACGCTGTCTGTCTCTGTCTCGCGATTCACCCCGGCGAAGCCGGGTATTCCCTTCCTTCGTGTGGCTTCAATCCATATTCCCGTTTCTACGTTACTATTTTTAGAATGTCACTGCGCTGTCCAGAACGCTTCCCTTGCACCCGTAAGTTGTTCTTACTGTCAAAGTGAAAAGGTCGAATCAATTTATAGCCACGCGAAAAATACACTGTCACCTATCTCTATATATTTATAGATATAGATATACATATATATATATACGGCTTCTCTGTTTGTGTGTGTGTGTGGGCAAAACCTGTGGATTCTAGAGTTCTGTTTGTGATGGGGTCTAGCGGCTTTTGTCTGTCTGTATGTTCTGGCATTTGAGAAGCCACAACAGATAATATAGGGCTAAGAAATAAGCTCTAAAATTCTCAATCCCGTTTGACAGGACTCCGCCTTCAAAGGTGATTGTGGTGAACCGCCACGCTGTCTGTCTCTGTCTCGCGATTCACCCCGGCAAAGCCGGGTATTCCTCTAGTACATACATATATACATACGTGATTGCATGCATGTATGTATGCTTTCACACACACACACACACACACACACACACACACACACACACACACACACACACACATAAATACATACAAACATGAAAGGATCGTATTCACTGGTAATACAATGTTATGGGTAATAAATCCAGCAAATACAACTTGGGAAAAACACATTCATACACCACTTTCATAAGTTTAAAACTGCCAGGAACCAGACATGGTCATTCTTGAATATAACACACACACACACGAACGCACTCGGGAAAGGCAATATTAACAAAATCTGCATACAATACATTCTAATATAATTTACACTTTTCAAAAGATAAGTGCATACACACACACACACACACACACACACACACACTGACACACACGCATTCACACACACACACACACACACACACAGACACACATACATACACCCGCGAATTCACACACACACACACACACACACACACACACACACACAAGAGAACGAGCGCTCATTTGCGTGTGGGCACCCAGACCCACGCACCAATACGCACTTGCAAATAACTGGCTATTTCGTGTTCAAAACATTACATCTACGCAACGCACATAATATTCACAACAATCTCAATCTAAAAGAAGGCATGAAATTCATGAGCGTTTGCATAAGTAGCCTTTATGAACATCACATTCCTCAGGACATCATAGTTTGGGGTCGGCTCTCCGGAAGAACTAATCTGTGTACAGCAGACCTGAAACATACAGTTACAGAATAGAGTTAATGATAATGTTAAGTATGCTCTTTAACACACACACGCACACACATACATACACGCACACACACACATGTACACACACACATGTATGCGCGCACACACACACACACACATACACACACACACACACACACACACACACACGCACACACAGTCCTTGTGGACTTACCGACAACACAAGCAGTAGAAATAGAGTAAATGCTCCCGGTATGCAAAACAAAGGAACATTGTATGACGTCTTCACAAACAAAGCAGAAATAACGGGAGCGTTGTTTCTGGACTTTAAGAAAGCCTTTGACCTTGTAGATCACTCACAACTACTAAAGAAATTAAAGTGCTATTTAAAAGACGACTCCGCCTGTGCCTTTTTTACATTTAGTCAAATGTTTTAACATAGAGGGGGAATCGAGACAAGGGTCGTGGTGTATGTGTGTGTGTCTGTCTGTCTGTGCGTGTGTGTGTGTAGAGCGATTCAGACCAAACTACTGGACCGATCTTTATGAAATTTGACATGAGAGTTCCTGGGAATGATATTCCCGGACCTTTCTTTCATTTTGTCGATAAATACTTTTGATGACGTCATATCCGGCTTTTTGTAAAAGTTGAGGCGGCACTGTCACACCCTCATTTTTCAATCAAATTGATTGAAATTTTGGCAAAGCAATCTTCGACAAAGGTACATCATTTCAGCTTGGTGGCTTAAAAATTAATTAATGACTTTGGTCATTAAAAATCTGAAAATTGTAATAATTTGTTTTTATATAAAACGATCCAAATTTACATTCATCTTATTCTACATCATTTCCTGATTCCAAAAACATATAAATATGTTATATTTGGATTAAAAACAAGCTCTGAAAATTAAAAATATAAAAATTATGATCAAAATACATTTCCGAAATCGATTTAAAAACACTTTCATCTTATTCCTTGTCGGTTCCTGATTCCAAAAACATATAGATATGATATGTTTGGATTAAAAACACGCTCAGAAAGTTAAAACGAAGAGAGGTACAGAAAAGCGTGCTAGCTATGCAGCACAGCGAAACCACTACCGCGCTGAACAGGCTCGTCAGTTTCACTCCGTTTTGCACAAGCGGCGGACTACGGTCATTGTGAAAAAATGCAGTGCGTTCAGTTTCATTCTGTGAGTTCCACAGCTTGACTAAATGTAGTAATTTCGCCTTACGCGACTTGTTTAATCGTATCTTTCAAAACAGACACAGTATGTATCCATTAACTGTACAACTTCGTCAAACGAGTTTGTCAAGAGTGGTGTCCCTCAAGGGTCTGTATTAGGACCTATCTTGTTCTGTATTTATATAAATGATGTACCCCTTTATGTGTCGGATGAAAAAGTTAGATGCGAGTTTTTCGCGGACGACCCTTCTGTTCACACCAGTCAAAAATCTTTGGAATCCGTCAACTCTTTTCTTCAAACAAGTGTGGGTGAAATCACTGAGTGGTGCGTTTCTAATGCAATGATTATTCATCTGATTAAAACAAAGAGTATGGCGATTACCACCAGACAAAAACACCAATTAAGTCATTTACAATTACAACTGTGCAGCAAGTTAGGGAACATAGATTATTGGGTGTTACCATTGATCAAGAGTTGAAATGGCAAACTCATTTGAGTAATATTTGCAAATTAGTATCAAAGAATTTGTACCTGTTATCAAAATTAAGGCATTACGCAGATTCGGCTGAAGCACTCACAATTTTCTATTACGCCCACATAATGCCTGCAGTGATGTTCATTTAAAAAGACTCAATTCCTGCATCGCCGAGCTGCAAAACTTATTCTGCATGGGTCGAATAGGTCCACGACGGACGATAAAGCTCCTGAATTCCTCCTCTTGAAAGATCAGTTGACGTTAAACAAGGTTGTGTTCATGTATACAATTCTAAATGACGACTGTCCTAATTATTTGCAATCACATTTCAAACATGCCACAAAAAGACATGGGTTCCAAAAAATCATCCCTCCTATACCTCGCATAGACCTCTACAAATCGAGCTTAGCCTTCTCGGGAGCGTTTCTCTGGAACTCCTTCCCCCAACAGATAAGAAATGCAACTTCAGGGGAAAATTTTACGAGACAGTCACGTTCACACATCATTCGTGAATGAAATGTCTTGTTCGATTGTTATTTTTGAAAACATTTTGTATTAGTATTAACGGATGTGTAGCTGATCTGAGCAATTTTATTCCCCAATGAAAAATATAACTATGTCAATGTAATTTTGTAATTTTTGAGTTACTCATGTAATCCCTTAAATGCACATTGTGTTGCATTCCATACAATGTATTTCTGTATTTTATATGATTGATGGTTTTTTTTATGTGCGTCTGTCTGTTTGTGATTTATAAAGGACAGGTTGGAAGAATAGGCTTTGCCTAAAACCTTTATCGTTTTGTAATAAAGTTCTGAGTCTGAGTCTGAGTCTGAGTCTCTACCCCGCCACTCACGCTTCATCCCCTTCTACGTACCGGCAACACAAGCAGTAGAGAAGGAGGCGAAGTTGCCGGCTAGCAGAGCGAAGGGCACCTGTCGAATGACGTCCATACCTCGTGAAGGCGCAATAGACGTGAATGCACCAATGGCGATCCCGATAGCTCCAAGGTTGCTCAGCCCGCAGACCATATATGTGGCCAATACGCCCGATCTCTCCTGCAGAACCATAGCAACTCACGTTAAGAATACACAACTGATAGACGTGAAGGCGGCGACACCAATGGCGATCCCCGATAGCGTCAAGGTTGCTCAACTTGCAGACCATGTATGTAGCCAACACGCCCGATCTCTCCTGCAGAACCATAGCAAATCACATTAAAAAGGCACAATAGACGAGAAGGCACAAATGGCGATCCTCAGATAGTTTCAAGGTTGCTCAACTTGCAGACCATGTATGTAGCCAACACGCCAGATCTCTCCTGCAGAACCATAGCAAATCACATTAAAAAGGCACAATAGACGAGAAAGCACAAATGGCGATCCTGATAGCGTCAAGGTTGCTCAATCCGCAGATCATGTGTGTAGCCAACACGCCCGATCTCTCCTGCAGAACCATAGCAAATCACATTAAAAAGGCACAATAGACGAGAAGGCACCAATGGCGATCCCGATAGCTCCAAGGTTGTTCAGCCCGCAGACCATGTATGTGGCATACACGCCCGATCTCTCCTGCAGAACCATAGCAAATCACATTAAAAAGGCACAATAGACGAGAAGGCACCAATGGTGATCCCGATAGCTCCAAGGTTGTTCAGCCCGCAGACCATGTTTGTGGCATACACGCCCGATCTCTCCTGCAGAACCATAGCAAATCACATAAAAAAGGCACAATAGACGAGAAGGCACCAATGGTGATCCCGATAGCTCCAAGGTTGCTCAGCCCGCAGACATACACGCCCGATCTCTCCTGCAGAACCAAATAATTATTACGTAGCAAATGACTTGAGAAGTGGAATCCAGGATTCAGATATATGGCCCAAAGTCAGAATAGGTGTCCATTTTTGTGACATACAAAATCAATTTTAAAAATGAACATTTTCTTTGTTTTGAAAATAGAGATGTATTTTAGAGCATAAATACGCAAGGAACAGCTATGATTTAAGAAAACTCATGTTTGATCACTTCACAGATTCAGGTTTAAAAGTTTGCAGGAGTTCATAACTTCACACCGTCACAAAATTTAGACTTGTTAAATCATTGTTGCTACATGTATTGGGTCTGTTTTAGACATCTGAGCAAATTGCTACAGCAAATTACTTTGCATTTCAAGCAAGTTAAACTTGTTTTGGCCACGCATGATGCAGATGTGAACTCCATTAATGGGAAGTTCATAACTTCACATAATTTACTTTTATTGGTATAATACATTTAATTTATACAGGCAGGAAACAATTTGTTTTGTTTTTTAATCTGAAAAAGGTGAGCTGGAACATGAAGGTAATTTTTGAAGATGAAGTGTGGAGAAGATTTTTTGGTTATCTGTATTATTTATAGAAATTAATATTGTCACAATTTTTTCACAGCAAATATTGGCATAAGTTATCATTAAATCTACAATTTTGCTGTTTTTGTGCAAAATGTGCTTGAAAAGTACCATCAAAAGGATTTCAATACACCAAAATGTTTGTCTGACTCAAAGAGTTGGCAGAAACTGAAAGTATTTTTAGAATGTCCTAGGAGTTCATAACTTCACACCGTGACATCACAAACTATGGCTAATTCAAACCAAAGTAAGAAAGTGCATATGTCATCTTATTTTCTCTCCAGCTACTCTTTGTAATCAACATACAACTAAGTAATAAAAGTAAAACATTTGTGAAAACAAACGATAACAAAAATCATAAAATGTGAGCGTGCGCATAACTTCACAAGAATTTTTGTTATGTTGGTCTCTAGTACAGTTACTGTATAATATATTTGCAAAACAATGACAAACTGAGTACACAGAGTTATAGTATAGGCTAAAGCTGCACTTATATTACAAAATCAGATTTTAATTGCCAAAATAAAACAAATTGTTTGAAACTTGTGAAAGTTCATAACTTCACATCAATCACACATTTATACTAAAATAACTAACTAAAGTCTCTTGCAAATAATTCTAAACATTTAATGATTTACTTAACCAAACTCAGTCATGAAAACTGTTACCGAAATCATTATTCAGTTAGTGTTTATGTCAGCTGACTGTGTGTTCATAACTTCACATCATTTATTTAACTGAAAAGCTACGTACTAAAATCTGTAAATTAAAATAAAAATGACATCAAACTGTAACAGCCTACTCTGGAGAAGAGCAGCACATCATTTGAGGTAGTGATTTAGTGTAGTAAATTAATTATTGTGTATAAATCATACTCATGGCATGTGTTCATAACTTCACACCGTGGGGCTGAGGGTCAGTTGATGTGAAGTTATGTACACCGTGCAGTCAACCCAGATTCATGCTGGAATTATCAAAATGTAATTTTGAGGGTTGATGTTCAGAAAACTTCTTACAAAATGTCCAGATAAAGTCAAATGTACTCTTTTGCTATTAACAAGGCATTATTTTAAACACGCCCTTGAAAAATGAGCTTGAGTTATGTGAAGTTATGAACTTCATGACAAAACGGCTAAGTACTTCAGAAAGAAACAGTCGGCAGCCAGTAGATTCTTTTTGTGATGAAAATCATGGTACAGTGTAATTTGGAAACTGAAAATAGTCATTTTACATATATTTTGGGTTTTGACATGAGTTAGTAACTCTCACATAAAAATAGTGCGCAAGACACAGAGAAAATGGCTAACTAAAGCATACTGCTTGACTTTAGTGACAAAAATTGCTTAGTATCTAAATCTAATGTACTTTTATATGCAAAATTGCTGTTCCACTACAACCTTAACTTTCATGGCTAGCATTTAAGGACAAAAAACACTCTCAGTGGAGATAGTAGGAAAGTTCATAACTTTCTCACAAGAATTTTTTATTTCTCAATTACTCAAACACCAATGAATGAACTTGATGCAAACTTTCAGTGTGACTGCTGCTAGTGGATCCAAATGCATTACAAAGCTAGGTGTTCCCCAACCAGTCAATTTACTCTTTTTTAAGGCAAAAGGTTGGAAAGTTCATAACTCTTTTTTCACAAGAAAATCTGCACGTAAACTTCAAACTACTTTTGAACATGCAAAAACAAGTCAAACAACCCTTTTTATGTTTTATACCTCTGCAAAACATACTGTAAAATACTTTTTTACAAAAATATATCAGGTTTCAATCTTTAATTATTATTTAGAGCTGATCAGTGAACAAAAATGAAGTCTTACGGAAATAGTTATGAACTTTCTGTGAAATTTTGTCTCCTCATTTTCTGCAGGCTCACTGACAAAATTCAAAAACTTTGCTTTGTCAAAGGTACATTTGAGTTTTACTGGCTCAGTGAAAAGTCATTCATGACATTCTGTCCCATAAATATGACAGAGTAGACCATGTTTCAATATGCTGTAAGGTCATGTCACAAAAAATGGCCAAAATGTAGTGCTGCTGACTTCAGATAATGGCGACATTTTCATTAAAAACAACAACTGAGCACACAATGTTTCTCTAGGTGTGTACTTCATACTTTTTTTTACAAGTCTCATTAATCTTTACAAGGATTTTATTTTTCTTTGATGTACAAATCAGGTTAGAGCCAAGGTTGCACAGCTATTTCAGCTGTGGACACCATTTCAGACTTAAGGCCATATATAGGATTCATTTTTATTGTGGATACCTTTCAAGATGTTAATATATACGCTATGGTAGCATCACTGTGTTTGTTGTTGTTGTTGTTGTTGTTGTTGTTGTTGTTGTTGTTGTTGTTGTTGTTGTTGTTTTACGCGTGTTAACAAATTATGATGCGGGTAACATGGAAACAAGTCGCGTAAGGCGAAATTACTACATTTAGTCAAGCTGTGGAACTCACAGAATGAAACTGAACGCACTGCATTTTTTCACAATGAGCGTAGTCCGCCGCTCGTGCAAAACGCAGTGAAACTGACGAGACTGTTTAGCGCGGAAGTGGTTTCGCTGTGCTGCATAGCACGCTTTTCTGTACCTCTCTTCGTTTTAACTTTCTGAGCGTGTTTTTAATCCAAACATATCATATCTATATGTTTTTGGAATCAGGAACCGACAAGGAATAAGATTAAATTGTTTTTAAATCGATTTCGGAAATGTAATTTTGATCATAATTTTTATATTTTTAATTTTCAGAGCTTGTTTTTAATCCGAATGTAACATATTTATATGTTTTTGGAATCAGAATATAATGAAGAATAAGATGAACGTAAATTTGGATCGTTTTATAAAAAAAAAATTTAATTACAATTTTCTGATTTTTAATGACTAAAGTCATTAATTAATTTTTAAGCCACCAAGCTGAAATGCAATACCGAAGTCCGGCCTTTGTCGAAGATTGCTTGGCCAAAATGTCAATCAATTTGATTGAAAAATGAGGGTGTGACAGTGCCGCCTCAACTTTTACAAAAAGCTGGATATGACGTCATCAAAGACATTTATCGAAAAAATGAAAAAAATGTCCGGGGATATCATACCCAGGAACTCTCATGTCAAATTTCATAAAGATCGGTCCAGTAGTTTGGTCTGAATCGCTCTACACACACACACGCACACACACACACAGACACACATACACCATGACCCTCGTCTCGATTCCCCCTCTATGTTAAAACAGTTAGTCAAAACTTGACTAAATGGAAAAAGAGGCGCATGCAATTGAGCACACACACGAACACAAACACAGACACACAACAACACTCACTATTTCTCCTTAAGAAAGACACAGACGCACATACAGACGCAGACAGACAGACATACAGACAGACAGACAGACAGACAGACAGACACACAGACAGACACACAGACACACACACACACTGACCGTCATAACCCCCCCGACCAGGGTGATGTTGGTAGCTGTGAGGAAGATGTCATCACCCACGTATGTCCACGTGTCGTTGTAGGTCGCCATGTATTCTTGCAGCTTCTCGCCGTTGGTTATGATCGTACCCAGATTTATGAATGTGATCTGCAACAGATTTCTATTTTTTCATTTTTTACATTTAGTCAAGTTTTGACTAAATGTTTTAACATAGAGGGGGGAATCGAGACGAGGGTCGTGGTGTATGTGTGTGTGTGTGCGTGTGCGTGTGTGTGTGTGTGTGTGTGTGTATGTATGTGTGTGTGTGTGTGTGTGTGTGTGTGTGTGTAGAGCGATTCAGAGTAAACTACTGGACCGATCTTTATGAAATTTTTCATGAGAGTTCCTGGGTATGATATCCCCAGATGTTTTTTCATTTTTTCGATAAATGTCTTTGATGACGTCATATCCGGCATTTTGTAAAAGTTGAGGCGGCACTGTCACACCCTCATTTTTCAATCAAATTGATTGAAATTTTGGCAAAGCAATCTTCGACAAAGGCCGGACTTTGGTATTGTATTTCAGCTTGAAGGCTTAAAAATTAATTTATGACTTTGGTCATTAAAAATCTGAAAATTGTAATTAAAATTACTTTTTTATAAAACGATCCAAAATTACGTTTATCGTATTCTTCATCATTTTCTGATTCCAAAAACATATAAATATGTTATATTTGGATTAAAAACAAGCTCTGAAAATTAAAAATATGAAAATTATGATTAAAACTAAATTTCCGAAATCGATTTAAAAACAATTTCATCTTATTTCTTGTCCGTTCTTGATTCCAAAAGCATATAGATATATGTTTGGATTAAAAACACGTTCAGAGAGTTAAAAAGAATAGAGATATAGAAAAGCGAGCTATCCTCCTCAGCGCAACCACTACCGCGCTTTTCTGGATTGTTAATTTCACTGCCTTTGCCACGAGCGGTGGACAGACGATGCTACGAGTGTACGGTCTTGCGGAAAAAATGCAATACGTTCAGTTTCATTATGTGAGTTCGACTGAGCTTGACTAAATGTTGTATTTTCGCCTTACGCGACTTGTTTTATTGTTTTATTCATGTATGTTTGTTTGTTTGTTTGTTTGTTTGTTTGTTTGGTTGGTTGGTTGGTTGGTTGGTTGGTTGGTTGGCTGGTTGGTTGTATGGTTGTTTGTTTATTTTTTAAATTATTTTGCTGTAAGAGAACAAAACAATTGTGCCGGCTTCCTTGTTACGGAACAGTCAAACTATGTGGCCGCCTACGATGAGAAATGGCCAAATGAATGCTTTAAAAGAAGACGTAAACAACATTTCTTTTCTTATGAATTATAATTCCGAAATCTTGCAAATTTCAGCCAGTTCCACTACTGTAAGGGACAAAAAAAGCTGTTGGACGTGGCAAACATTAACACGAGCTATATGGCCTATGAAGACTTCTATGAGGAGAGCTTTCAAACCTCAAAGAATGAAACGATCACGTGTATTAGTGTTGATGTCATTATTCCAACCCAAAACCAAAATATTCCACTCTCCGGGCACTTTTAGGCAGTTGTTCAAAAGATGAAAATATGGTGTATTTGCATCAGCAAGGTCATTGACGGCCATCGTCTTTCTGTCTTCAGTTCAAAGTAAATTCCAGGACATTCCTAATAATGGCTATTGCATTGAATGGGATCCACAAGACCTGCAAAAGATATAAAGTAAAACTTAACCGCCACACAAATCACTTTTACCGAGGGTGAGGCATCGCACAATTCCTTTCGTAAAGTTATTCGCCGAGCAGTAGATCAAGTGCAACATCATCAGGCCGCGGAGCAACATGTAACACCGTCACTTCCAGTAACGTTATTCGTGCACAACGTTCGTTCTATCGTGTTTAACCTGTTACAATCGCTGGAAAGAGGGGGCCTGATACATCGCAGGACCCACATTACTGGCTGAAACTGTCAACCTACAGGCGCTTACACGACACAGACGACACAGACGACACTTAACAGCGTTAATTCCTTGGGGTTTTCCCAGCCCAATATGATTTATATCCCTTCCTCGCTATCCCCCAATATCAGCCAACTACCCCCTGCCTCAACCCCCCCCCCCCCTCCCAACCCCTTCCTCGTCATTAGGCGTTCACTAACACGATGCAGATAACAATGAACAGCGTTCATTTCTCCATGTAGGGAGGTTCCAGGCAAATATGCATCCATCCCGTTCCTCTGGTGCTAGCACACTCACGATCACACCGGCACACACACACACACACACACACACACACACACACACACACTACCACCACCACTCTCTCCGTACCCCCCCCCCCCCTCCAATTCATTGATGTGACAAGCTGAAGTTTGCAGACACGGCCTGGGTGGGCATCCTGGCATACATCAGCTCCAGACTTTTAAAAAAAAAAAGAGGATTATTATGGCTCCCAGGATAGTTCCAGACAGCTCTTAATCCTGCAGCGTGCAGTGCCAACCTTGCGCTTATGATGCGATAACCAGTTTCATGCCGCATAGATCCTGTCCCCCGATAAATTACAGACACCGTGAGAGTGAGAGAGTCATGGGGGTTAGGCGGAGGGGGGGGGGGGGTAGTAAAGCGTGTTTGTGAGAGACAGGGGGAGGGGGGCAGACAGGGAGAGACAAACAGAGGGAGAGGGAGAGAACTGAAGTGCGCATGTGATAGAGAGGGGGAGGGAAGGATAGGGAGGGGGGGCCAAGATGGTGGGAGAGAGTTCGTTTGTCAATCTGTCTTTATTCATGTGGGTGTGTGTGGTGGGGGGAGGGGGGGTATGTAAGCGCGCGTGTTTGCAAATGTGCATGCGTAGCGGGATATGTGTCTGTGTCAGTGTGTCTCCCTGCATTTGTCTATGCGTCTGCATGTGTATGTGCATATGGTGTGCTAGCACGCGTGTGACTTTGCGAGTTTGTCTTTTGGTTCACGTTTGTTTGTTTGTTTGCTTAACGCCCAGCCGACCACGAAGGGCCATATCAGGGCGGTGCTGCTTTGACATTTAACGTGCGCCACACACAAGACAGAAGTCGCAGCACAGGCTTCATGTCTCACCCAGTCACATTATTTTGACACCGGACCAACCAGTCCTAGCACTAACCCCATAATGCCAGACGCCAGGCGGAGCAGCCACTAGATTGCCAATTTTAAAGTCTTAGGTATGACCCGGCCGGGGTTCGAACCCACGACCTCCCGATCACGGGGCGGACGCCTTACCACTAGGCCAACCTTTGCTTCACGTGCTTTTGTCGGTGCCTTAGCCAATGTGTCTGCACGTTTCTAGGTGTGTGGCGATGTTTGACTCCATCACTCCGGGGAAAAAAATACTATCACAGCCCACTTGACACATGAAGTCGTTATTTCGCGCTCATTCTGCTGAACCGCCCAACAAACACCTTTTATCAGGCCTGCCTACATTCCTCACGTTGGAGATAAAAACATGTTGTTCTTGGTTTGGCTTTACTGGATGTTTTCAAAACTAAGCTTCTTTTCTTTTCTTTTATTGAGGAAAACGTTTACAGCCAGCCTGACCGCGAATAAGTTCACCGCCATAGAACTGCCCCGGCTTTCTCTTGACATTTAGCGCATTGTTTTCACTTGGTCACATACAAAATCCAACATCGCAGCTGTAGGCCTACTCTGCGCAGAGAGGAAATTTAACGTCTTTGCTGAATCAGTCTAGCGGATTGACATAGGTGTCTTTTACGAAAGTGATTGAACAAAACAGCCCCACTGTGCACAGAAGACCACCAGGCCGCTGATTGGCTGGTAGGTGTACAAGTGGAGGGATGTTCTAAATAGACAATACTACATGGCTTGCTGTGTCCTACCAGATTTACACGAGTTGTTTTTTAAAATATTAAACTGCGAGCGAAAGCTAACTGTTCACTATTTGAAAAAGCAACGATCAAGTGTAAATCTGGTACGACACAGCGAGCCATGTAGTATTCTGTTTATCCTACATACTGTCCTTACGTGTATTTTACTGAAAATATCTTGCAGTCGAGGCAGCTAAATTGAAGACGCTTGTTTTGGAACCTCGATCTCTTCTAAAGCCTCGTGCAATCTATTACGTCAAAGCAAAGAAACGTCACTCTGAAAGTGTGGCGTGACGTGTTAGTTCTAAAGATTCATCGAGGGTAATTAGCGAGCGCAATTTTTGTTTCTATAATGGCGTTTGTCTCGGTGACTTTGGCATCATAAGCAGTGGAAAAACAGGTCCCTGCCAGACTTGCTTGACATGACCTCATTTACATGATATACACACGTGTGATTTGAACGATTATTATCTCACGGGTGTCTCTCTCACGTATGTAGGATAATCCCATTTAAATTCTTGGGCAGATCTACGGTTATGTATAAAGATTATAATGAAATGAATTACACGAAAAGAATCGGATGCTTTTGAAGCTATAATAGTATTTTTTTAGTTTTATAGAGAAGGAATTCAAACAGATATTATAATTATACGGTATGCATAGAGAAAGAATTCAAACATACACTTCTATATATATATATGACTAGTGTTTGTCTGTCTGTCTGTCTGTCTGTCTGTGTGTCTGTGCGCGATGCACGGCCAAAGTTCTCGATGGATCTGCTTCAAATTTGGTGGGCATATTCAGGTACACCCGGGACACAACCTGGTCGATGAGATATTTCAACACGTGCTCTCAGCGCGCAGCGCTGAACTGATTTTGTTTTTTGTGCTGAACCGATTTTGTTTTTTTTGTCTGGATCCACTACCAGTAACTCTTCCTTATCTTCTCCAGTGTTTTTAGCCGCGATTATCTCCCTTCCTCCGTGCGGTGTACACCCGGCATAGCCGGGTCCCCGGCGCAGCCGGGTATTCGGATCGACTTCTTCCCGGCGCAGCCGTACCCGGCGAAGCGGGTATTCATCTATATATATATACGACTTGTGTCTGTGTGTCTGTTTGCGATGCACGGCCAAAGTTCTCGGTCGATTTATTTCAAATTTAGAGACCGTATTCAGCTACACCCCGGACACAGCCTCATTGATGAGATATTTCAATACGTGCTCTCAGCGCGCAGCGCTGAACCGATTTTGCTTTTTCTCTGGATCCATTCCCAGTAACTCTTCTTTATCTTCTCCAGTGTTTTCAGCCGCGGTTATCTCCCTTCCTCCGTGCGGTGCGCCGGCAAAGCCGGCGTACACCCGGCATAGCCGGGTCTCCGGCGCAGCCGGGTATTCAGCTCGACTTCTTCCCGGCGCAGCCGTACCCGGCGAAGCGGGTATTCATCTAGTGTAATTATACACGGTATGCATATAGAAGGAATTCAAACATATATCATATATGGTAGGCATATAGAAGGAATTCAAACATAATATACGGTATGAATAGAGAAGAAATTCAAAACATTTCTTATGTACGGTATGCATAGAGAAGGAACTCAAACATATATTACAAACGCAATGCAATGATTAATTTCAAGAAATAAGCTGAATGTACCGTTGTTGTGGTGAGAATCTTGATGCCCAGCAGTCCAGCAGCTTTGAAGCAGTCCTGTGCCGGGAAGCCCATCATGAAGGTGACCGGATAGAAGATGTAGGCAATCAATTTCTGAAACGACAACGGTGCTAACATTTCTCAAACAACAACGGTGCTAACATTTCTCAAACAACAACGGTGCTAACATTTCTCAAACAACAACGGTGCTAACATTTCTCAAACAACAACGGTGCTAACATCAGCAGCAGCGTTTACCTGCAGCGAAATAAATAGAGTATACTTCAACTTATTGTTCATCATTTGTTGATTCCAAAAACATATCGAAATGTTATATTCGGATTAAAAACAAGCTCAGAAAAGAAAAAGAAAAAGTATGATTAAAATTAAATTTCCGAAATCGATTTAAAAACCATTTCATCTTATTCCTTGTCGGTTCCTGATTCAAAAAAAATATAGATCTGTTATGTTTTGATTAAAAACAAGCTCAGAAAGTTAAAAAGAATAGAGATACAGAAAAGCGTGCTATCCTGCTCAGCGCAACCACTACCGCGCTGTACTGGCTTGTTAATTTCACTGCCTTTTCCCCGAGCGGAAGACTGCTATACGGTCTTGGTGAAAAAATGCAGTGCGTTCAGTTTCATTCTGTGAGTTCGACAGCTTGACTAAATGCATCAATAAATCCCTGCGCCTTGAATATGTGCGCGATATGAATTGCATAAAAATTTTAAAAAATTAAAAAATAAAGAAATCCCTGCGCTTAGAACTGTACCCACGGAATACGCGCGATATAAGCCTCATATTGATTGATTGATTGATAATTTCGCCTTACGCGACTTGTATTTTAACTAACCTCGGCCTCCGGCCTCGAACGATAAGGATGAAACAGTATACTGTATGCTCCTTTCCGACCGACACAAAAGCCGATCTGGCAACAACCCGCCAAACATCGTATTTGCCATCTTTCTGTTTTTTGCAAAAGTAAGTGCAAAATCAAGCACATGGAGCCATATTGGCTGCAGCGAGGTATCTATACTTTTTTTTACTGGTAGATATAAGGATATTATTTTCTTCTTATTCTTCTTCCTCTTCTTCTTCTGCAATCTTGGGGAACACCCATGTACACTCGTGGTTTGCACGAGTGTGATCTTACGTCACGTCTGCGGCCACAGCCCCCCCCACCCCCCCCCCAACCCACTACTACCCCCCCTCCCCCGCCATTTTGGCAGTCATACTCTGTTGATGTGACGAAAACACGACGCCCTTTATCGTATGTGTTTTGATGAAAGAGGAAGTTGAATCTTGTCACATCCATTTGATTTAGTACCGAACCTTTGCTGATGCGACTTTGTACGCGATAGGATCAAAAATGGATTTATCGACAGGCTTTGCTCTGATACGATTACCATTAAAGGGAGCTACTAAACCAGATTATAACCAAATTAAAGCGAAGACTTAAAAAAATTTGTTATCGGAGGAACAAGGAGAGGGAATAGTTCCATTCTTACAGAGAAGGTGAAGCCCTCCACACCAGCACGCTCGGTGAACCAGAGCAAGGTCTGGTCGAGGAACTCCAAGAGGGCCACGTAGATGAGGAGGTTGATGACCACGTAGCCCGCCATCGTCAGTCCGACTTTGGCGCCAGCAGACAGGGAGCCCAGCAAGCTGCCTTGACTGCAATGTAGAGTTGGGCATTGTTGAACATGCAAAAAGGAGTTAAGGAGAGAAACTGGTGTTTGTTATAAGACCCACCCCGCCTCGTGAAAACAGTTCGTCTAACCATTTCAGAACTGGTTGGGCTTTTTACATGGAATATAACACCATCCCTCAACTTGGTCACATACAAACAGAAAAGCAAATGCTTTATACGACTCTCCTTCGTCATGTCCATGAGAGTTTTGTAAGTCTTAAAAGGAGGATTCCATTACCCGAGAAGTGTGCATAGTATCAAAGCTCTATAGCTTCAAAAACATCCGAGATAACCTCAATGGTAAGTTTTTATGAAACGAACATGACCCCGCTGTGACTCAAAACTTTGACGAGGGTCAACCAAACTGGGGTCACTTTTGTGAGATCATCAAACCCTAAAAGTGTACAAAGTTTCAGAGATCTAGCTTGAAAAACATCTGAGATAACCTCAACGTTAAGTTTTTTGTCCATGGCCGGACCATACAGACGGAGACATATGAATCCTAATACTCACCAATTACTCAGGTGAGTCAAAAATGAACAGCATGGGTACTCTCTCTGTGCACACCGGCATTTGTATATAATTAATTTCGTAAAATGCACAGTAAGCAGTCACGGTCTTGAATTTTGGTATGTGACAAAGTGGAGGGGTGGTCTTATTTCATGTTAAAGCCTGGCCAGGTCTGAGACGGTGAGCCGAACTGTTTTCACGAGATGGAGTGAGCCTTAATAAAACAAGAGTATATTCACTTTGAACAATAACAGGGAAAACAATGAGGACACAAACTCAGGCGAACGCTAATGATATTACGTATCGTACGTGCCTCATGCAGACAGATGAAATGTAGCATGACAGTCATGATGTCAATATGTACAATGCTGATACGACTATGAAATACTCAAATAAAATCAACACAAACCAAGCATAGAGTTAGACAAAGGAAAGCTAAGGTTGATTGTTGCTTGTTGTTGCTGTTGTTAATGATGATGATGATGATGATGATGATGATGATGATGATGATGATGATGATGATGATGATGGAGGAGGAGGGGGAGGAGGAGGACGACGACGACGACACCAACAACAACAACAACAACAACAACAACAACAACAACAACAACAACAACAACAACAACAACAACAACAACAACAACAACAACAACAATGAACACGCGCATCTAGCTACCACGCCATACCCGGCGTCGACCTTGTAGGCATCCTCAGCCTTGATCGTGGGTTTCTTCTCGTCAGGGTAGAGCAGCTTGGCGAAGGCCAGGGCGGCGGGGGCCGACATGACACTGGCCGTCAAGATGTGGTTGATTGGCGCCTGAAATTATACGTCAGTAACAGGTTGATTGGCGCCTGCAATTATACGTCAGTAACAGGTTGATGGGCGCCTGAAATTATACGTCAGTAACAGGTTGATTGGCGCCTGCAATTATACGTCAGTAACAGGTTGATGGGCGCCTGAAATTACCGGTATACGTCAGTAACAGTTTGATTGGCGCCTGCAATTATACGTCAGTAACAGGTTGATAGGCGCCTGAAATTATATGTCAGTAACAGGTTGATAGGCGCCTGAAATTACCGGTATACGTCAGTAACAGGTTGATAGGCGCCTGAAATTATATGTCAGTAACAGGTTGATAGGCGCCTGAAATTATATGTCAGTAACAGGTTGATTGGCGCCTGCAATTATGTCAGTAACAGTTTGATTGGCGCCTGCAATTATGTCAGTAACAGGTTGATTGGCGCCTGCAATTATGTCAGTAACAGGTAGATTGGCGCCTGCAATTATGTCAGTAAGTTTGATTGGCGTCCGCAAGTATACGTCAGTAACAGGTTGGTTGGCGCCTGCAATTATACTGACAGGTTGATGGGCGCCTGCAATTAAACGTCAGTAACAATTTGATTGGCGCCTGCAATTATACGTCAGTAACAATTTGATTGGCGCCTGCAATTATACGTCAGTAACAGTTTGATTGGCGCCTGCAATTATACGTCAGTAACAATTTGATTGGCGCCTGCAATTATACGTCAGTAACAATTTGATTGGCGCCTGCAATTATACGTCAGTAACAATTTGATTGGCGCCTGCAATTATGTCAGTAACAGTTTGATTGGCGCCTGCAATTATGTCAGTAGCAGGTTGATTGGCGCCTGCAATTATACGTCAGTAAGAGGTTGATTGGCGTCCGCAAGTATACGTCAGTAACAGGTTGATTGGCGCCTGCAATTATGTCAGTAACAGGTTAATGGCGCCTGCAATTATGTCAGTAACAGTTTGATTGGCGCCTGCAATTATACAATCAATCAATCAATCAATGAGTCTTATATCGCGCATATTCCGTGGGTACAGTTCTAGGCGCTCTGCAGTGATGCCGTGTGAGATGAAATTTTATACGGCCAGTAGATTGCAGCCATTTCGGCGCATATTTACCTTTCACGGCCTATTATTCCAAGTCACACGGGTATAGGTAGACAATTATTAACTGTGCCTAAGCAATTTTGCCAGGAAAGACCCTTTTGTCAATCGTGGGATCTTTAACGTGCACACCCAATGTAGTGTACACGGGGGGAGGTTCGGACACCGAAGAGAGTCTGCACACAAAGTTGACTCTGTGAAATAAATTTCCGCCGAACCTGGGATCGAACTCACGCTGACAGCGGCCAACTGAATACAAATCCAGCGCGCTACCAACTGAGCTACATCCCCGCCCAGTCAGTAACAGGTTGATTGGCGCCTGCAATTATGTCAGTAACAGGTTGGTTGGCGCCTGCAATTATACTGACAGGTTGATGGGCGCCTGCAATTAAACGTCAGTATAGACCATTTGATTTGAGGCATCTTGGTACTTGTTTGTACGCATCTGTTTTCTAACACTTTTGTTCAGAGGCTTGTATTTTTGACGCCTACATTTATATCAGTATGGATCTTTTTAGGTACCTTAGTCCTTGGTTTGTCTTATTATGTCTTTTCCAACACGTTTTTCCTGTGGCTTGGATTTTCGATAAATATCTTTTTATTAAGCGGACCAATACCCTGTCTTCAAATGAAATAATTTTTCGTGAAGGCATATTAATTAGGTTTTCATAAAGACTACAACATTGTATATAGCAAGCCCGTTCTTCTATCAAGCTTCACGCACAATTGGGTCACCAGGTAACCACGTCCAATTCAGCGGACACCGTCGTTTGCAAGTGAGAAATATGCGTTGGAAAGGAATTTACTGTTGGGAAAAAAGTTATATATTTACACTAGCATTGAAAGTGAGGCCTTGCTGAGGGGTGTAACTTTGCTATTTGTCAGTAGGTTTTTTGAAGAAACAATTAAAATTACCATCCATGCCGTAAAAATTATTTCACTCGCATAATCACAGTGGTCTGATTGTCTACTATCGATTTTAAGAGCAATACAGAGCAAAAAAATGCACAAACATTCAAGTACCATAGGGTCTCAAAATTTAATGAGCTTATTTTCATAACAGCCAAAATGTTACGTTCTCTGCGAAGAACAGACTTCAATAACGCACAGATTAGTTGCACATTCACGAAGAAGAAAATATCCCTCTGGGTCTTATAATGTGTGTAGTATTCGTTGACCTGTTACCGAGAGTAAGCAACTATATAATAATAACACGCATGGAAGAAGCAAAACAGGATCGGGACAAGCGGCTTATGTTAATACAAGGGAAGTAACCCGGAATTATTTGCCGCATTCCCTGCATGGAAGAATTCTCGATTTTCTCCCTTCTTCCCTCCATACCTGACGTCCTCATTCCACGTCCACAGGAACAAACACATTGTGTGTGTGTGTGTGTGTGTGTGTGTGTGTGTGTCAGTGTGTGTGTGTGTGTATGTTTGTGTGTGTGTGTGTGCGTGCGTGCGTGCGTGCGTGCGTGCGTGTGTGCGTGCGTACGTGCATGCGTGCGTGCGTGCGTGCGTGTGTGCACTTTAAGGACAACTGTTAAATATGTTCGACACATGCATAACGATTACAGCTAGTCCACAAAAGTGAAAATCCTTACCCCATAAGCAGAAAAAGCCCAGAGCAGCGACCCCGCAATGCTGGCAAAGCCTCCCGTCATGACGGCGAAGAGTTCCGACTGCGTTAAATCCTGCATGAAGGGCTTGATCAGGATCGGCGCCTCCGACTGTTGGACACAGGAAAGAATACGTAGGTTACACTGGTGTTTCAGGCTGCTGGGAAAATGCAAATTAAAGTCACAGTATTTTATCTCTCTAGAAGAAGAGAACGTTTGCAATTTTAAAGTACTTAAAGCCACGAGTTTTCTCGTGAAAACAGTTCGGCTCACCCTTTAGATCTGGAAAGGCTTTTTTTTTTATTTTTATTAATACGATAAGACCATCCACCCATCATATACCAAAACCTAACACCTTGCTTGCTTGATGTAGTGAGTTGTTTTACGCAATTATTTCTTTACAAAAAAAACACCAGTGACCTTTACAAAATTAATTCCTCCAAACAAATCCCTCTGAGCACAGAGAGTATATATATATATATATCCAAGCTGTTGAATTGTATTCCGTGACAAATCGGAGGATTGGTCTCATCCCATGTAAGATTCTGGCCAGATCTGAGATGGTGAAGCGAACGGTTTTCACGAGAAGGAGTGTACGTGCCTTTAAGCTTTTCACCAGAAGGAGTGTACGTGCCTTTAAGCTTTTCACCAGAAGGAGTGTACGTGCCTTTAAGCTTTTCACCAGAAGGAGTGTACGTGCCTTTAAGCTTTTCACCAGAAGGAGTGTACGTGCCTTTAAGCTTTTCACCAGAAGGAGTGTACGTGCCTTTAAGCTTTTCACCAGAAGGAGTGTACGTGCCTTTAAGCTTTTCACCAGAAGGAGTGTACGTGCCTTTAAGCTTTTCACCAGAAGGAGTGTACGTGCCTTTAAGCTTTTCACCAGAAGGAGTGTACGTGCCTTTAAGCTTTTCACCAGAAGGAGTGTACGTGCCTTTAAGCTTTTCACCAGAAGGAGTGTAAGCATTTTAAACTAGCAAACGTTCTCTTCTTCTAAAGAAATAAAAATCCTAATAAACAGCAACTCAACATTAACAGTACGCACAGAATGGTCCATAGACATGTATTTCGTCCCAGAAAGCACCGAGTTTCCAAACTATACACCTCCTTCTTCTTCTTCTTCTGCGTTCATGTGCTGAAATTTACGTGTATGACCGTTTTTACCCCGCCATTTAGGCAGCCATACGCCGCTTTCAGAGGAAGCATGCTGGGTATTTTCGTGTTTCTATGACCCACCGAACTCTGACATGGTTTATAGGATCTATTCCGTGCGCACTTGGTCTTGTGCTTGCGTGTACACACGAAGGGGGTTAAGTCACTAGCAGGTCGGCACATCATAAGTTGACCTGGGAGATCGGAAAAATCTCCACTCTTAACCCACCAGGCGGCAGCGACCGGGATTCGAACTCGCGACCTCCCGATTAGGAGGCCGACGTCTTACCACCACGCCACTGCGCCCGTCCAAAAACTATACACCAAAATAGATACGCACCTGGTAACTATCCCCTTAAAGACCCACTCCGCTTCGTGAAAAGATTTCGCCTCACCGTCTTAGATCGTGTTTGTTTGTTTGTTTGCTTAACGCCCAGCCGACCACGAAGGGCCATATCAAGGCGGTGCTGCTTTGACATTTTCCGTCATTTAACGTGTGCCACACACAAGACAGAAGTCGCAGCACAGGCTTCATGTCTCACCCAGTCACATTATTCTGACACCGGACCAACCAGTCCTAGCACTAACCCCATAATGCCAGACGCCAGGCGGAGCAGCCACTAGATTGCCAATTTTAAAGTCTTAGGTATGACCCGGCCGGGGTTCGAACCCACGACCTCCCGATCACGGGGCGGACGCCTTACCACTAGGCCAACCGTGCCGGTCTCAGACCGTGTCAGGCTTTAACATGGAATAAGGCCATCCTTCCACTTGGTCACATACTAAGTGTCAACAGTCTGTGCACAGTGTCAGTGGGATTTTTTTTTCAAGAATTCATTTCGTAAAAGGCACTGATGCCTCTTTTGGAAATTAATTCATCAAAATGTCCAACTCACCACAGCAAGCAGTCGGGGTGTTGATTTTTGATATATGACCAAGTGGCGGATGGTCTTACCCCATATTATGTTAAAGCCTGACCAGATCTGAGACAGTGGGGCGAGCATTACTGTTTTGCAGGAAGCGGAGTGCTAGCTAGTGGGCCTTTGAGGGTATAATTTATAATAGTTACAAGGGTTAGGGTTAGATATCTATTTTGGTGTACAGTTAGGAAACTGAGCTTTCTGGGATGAAATACATGTCCGTGGACCATTCTATGCGTACTGTTGAGTTGCTGTTTATTTGGATTTTTATTTCTCTAGAAGAAGAGAACGTTCGCTAGTTTAAAGTAGTTAAAGGCACACTCCTTCTCGTGAAAGCCGTTGGCCTCATCATCTCAGATCTGGCCAGGGTCTTACATGGGATGAGACAATCCCTCCGATTTATTCATTTATTTGTTTGTTTGCTTAACGCCCAGCCGACCACAAAGGGCCATATGTGACCCTCCACCACGGAATGAGTCGCATGTCACCTCGCACCGTTCTGCGCTAGGCTTAATTAATATAAGTCCGGGGAGTGTCTGGTAACAGTGTGGGGGTCACCTTAGTCACAGGCTTATAACTCAAACAGTTTGTGCTCTTTTCTAAAACGGTTTTCACCACTGGATAGAGCATCAAAAACTCTTTCGGACAATGTAAAAATATGAAAATCATGCAAAGGTGACATGCGACCCATTCCGTGGTGGAGGGTCACATATCAGGGCGGTGCTGCTTTGACATATAACGTGCGTCACACACAAGACAGAAGTCGCAGCACAGGCTTCGTGTCTCACCCAGTCACATTATTCTGACACCGGACCAACCAGTCCTAGCACTAACCCCATAATGCCAGACGCCAGGCGGAGCAGCCACTAGATTGCCAATTTTAAAGTCTTAGGTATGACCCGGCCGGGGTTCGAACCCACGACCTCCCGATCACGGGGCGGACGCCTTATCCCTCCGATTGGTCGCATACCAATCTTCAACGAGGCGGCGTAGGCCTTCCATCGCTGTAAAGACTTGGACTCACTCACGTTCATCAGCGTAGCTTGTTGTGCTCCATTAGTTTAATGAGCGCTTCTGGGGTGATAACGCGAGACAACTCCTTGCCGCGAGGTGGCACCAGTTACCCGCCGAAAGAAAGAAGGGGCATAACCTCACCAGAACCGACCATTGTCTGTTTACCGTATAAAATGCACGACTTTCACACGAACTGTTACCAAACCGATATGCTATTTGGGACCAATGCAAGTTTGTTTTTTCCTTTCTCGTTTGATCTTGCCGCGAGGTGGCGCCAGTTACCAGCCGAAAGAAAGAGGGGTCATACATAACCTTACCAGCACCGACCATTGTCTGTTTACCGTATAAAATGCACGATTTACACACGAACTGTTACCAAACCGATATGCTATTTGGGACCAATGCAAGGTTTTTTCCTTTCTCGTGTGATCTTGCCGCGAGGTGGCGCCAGTTACCAGCCGAAAGAAAGAGGGGGCATAACCTCACCAGAACCGCCCATTGATTGTATGCGGCATTGTTATTTGTAATTGAGTGAATGAAAACTGTTTAAACCAAAGACTTGGACTCACGAGCGTGAGGAAGAGGTTGGCGGCAGCATTGACGGACTCTATGGGGCTGGTGCCGATGCAGAAGCTGAGGAACTTGCCGAACGTGGCGATGAACACCTGAACCGCTCCCAGGTAGTACAACATGCTGATCACAGCGTTGAAGAATATCAAGGTTGGCATCAACTGAAAATATTTAAATAACAAATTATAAACAAACAGAGACGTGGTGTGTGTGTGTGTGTGTGTGTGTGTGTGTGTGTGTGTGTGTGTGTGTGTGTGTGTGTGTGTGTGCATGTGTGTATGTTTGTGTGTGTGTGTGTGTGTGTACATATGCGTGCGTGCGTGCGTGCGTGCGTGCGTGCATGCCGCGTTAGGAACGTACGTGTGTGCGTGCATGTGTTATATTTTCTACTGATTTAAGGGTGTACTGAACATAAAACCGAACAACAACAAAAACCACACACACGAACACAAGCAAACAAACAAACAAACCGCAAAAACAAAGCGATGGTCCAAGTAGGTGGCCCCGAACACAGCCTCGGACCCTTTGTCCGTGTACTTGAGGAACTCGACGAAGCGGTTTGCCAGCCACTCAAAGGCCGCTGACCCGAACTCAGTCTTCCTGATCAGCACGGCGAACCAGAACTGTAAGCTCATGCCCCAAAACACGGAATGCCAGTTGATCTGTTGTCAACAAACAGGGACAAAAAGTTAGTTAGCTCTGAGAAAATAAAAGAAAGAAAGAACAAGTCGCGTTAAGCGAAAATACAACATTTAGTCAAGTAGCTGTCGAACTCACAGAATGAAACTGAACGCAATGCAATTTTTCAGCAAGACCGTATACTCGTAGCATCATCAGTCCACCGCTCGTGGCAAAGGCAGTGAAATTGACAAGAAGAGCGGGGTTGTAGTTGCGCTGAGAAGGATAGCACGCTTTTCTGTACCTCTCTTCGTTTTAACTTTCTGAGCGTGTTTTTAATCCAAACATATCACATCTATATGTTCTTGGAATCAGGAACCGACAAGAAATAAGATGAAATTGTTTTTAAATTGATTTCGACAATTTAATTTTAATCATAATTTTTATATTTTTAATTTTCAGAGCTTGTTTTTAATCCAAATATAACATATTTATATGTTTTTGGAATCAGAAAATGATGAAGAATAAGATGAACGTAAATTTGGATCGTTTTATAATTATTTTCTTTTTTTACAATTTTCAGATTTTTAATGACCAAAGTCATTAATTAATTTTTAGGCCACCAAGCTGAAATACAATACCGAAGTCCGGCCTTCGTCGAAGATTGCTTGGCCAAAATTTCAATCAATTTGATTGAAAAATGAGGGTGTGACAGTGCCGCCTCAAGTTTTACAAAAAGCCGGATATGACGCCATCAAAGGTATTTATCGAAAAAAAGAAAAAAACGTCCGGGGATATCATTCCCAGAAACTCTCATGTAAAATTTCATAAAGATCGGTCCAGTAGTTTGGTCTGAATCGCTCTACACACACACACACACACACACACACACACACACATACACCACGACCCTCGTTTCGATTCCCCCTCGATGTTAAAATATTTAGTCAAAACTTGACTAAATATAAAAAGAGATAAATACGAACTTTATAATATAGAAGTGTCTTCCCAATGAATAGACCTCGTTTACTTTCATATCGACCGTTTAATTTCATTAACTTTTTATGGTAACTTATTTAAACATTTTAGACAGATATTTTTGTCAAGTTTTGTCAATTACCTGGTCCGTGCCCATTCACAATTTCACCCTTTGAATGTCAATGACGTCGTGCTATTTTTAGCCCAGCTCGTCAGCCGATTTTGTAGGCAGAAAGTAAACACGACACTCACCTCAGAAGTAATATTACAACTTTATTCCTGTTGTTCCCACAGCACTAATCCCACATATATCGCAAGTGTTAACAAGACTAGGATGTGGTTTCCCCCCCCCCCCCCCCCCCCAGTAATGGTACATTAATAGAACGATCGACCCTCTTACCTTTTCAGGCTCAACAAACAACAGAGGACGATAAGAATGGCCATGCCCCTCGCCCCTTTCTCCGTCACTCCCCCCTCCCCCCCCCCCCCCCCCCCCCCCACACCTCCTCCAGGTAATTCTTGCCTTTTCAGGCTCAGTGGAGATAAAGAAACAATTAAACAACAAAGGACGATAAGAATGGCCATGCCCCTCCCCCCTTTCTCCGTCACTCCCTCCCCCCGCCCCCCCCCCCCTCCTCCAGGTAAGTCTTACCTTTTCAGGCTCAGTGGAGATAAAGAAGCAAAGTATGATGAGAATGGCCACGCCTGCCAGACAGATGAAGTTCTCAGGTCGCTTCATGGCCACGTCAATCACCAAGATGACCACTGCTCCTCCCACTGACAGGACGTACAGTGACCTGCAAATCAGTATGCCAAACTGGTCGTAACAGATTCTGCGATTTGGGGATGCTTTGGCTTTGCTTGGCGTCACCTTTCCCAATCTTGAAAAAGTTCGGCAATTCTGTCGAAATTACGGCAAAGTTTTCAACAATTTGAAACAAGTTTCGGCGTTTCTGTGTTTCGCCAAGAACCGACGCCAAACGACATCCTTGAATACAAACACAACATTGCTACAAGATAATAATAATAATAATAAAACATTCTTTGATAGCGCTGTTCACCGCCAAATGGCAGTCTCATGGCGCTTTACATTAGACATTACCACTATACCACTTACCCAGTCTCATCCTGACTGCTAATACAGTGGTATCTGGGGTGTCATGCCCCTTCGGTAAGAGCTAACATCTCAAGAAAGGACACTTTCTGTAGTCCATTTGTCTATTATCTTAACCAAAGTATACCTACCTGTACTGCAGGGACACTTTCGCCTGGTCCCAAGTTTGCACATGTCCTTTCATCACAGATACCACCGTTGACTGAACCTATACGCAAAACAATCATCGCCACACGATCTTCAAAACACTCACCATCGGATGATCTTCCTCAGCTTTGTCCCTCGTGGACTTTCCTCGTCAAAGATGTCTCTTGCCACAGTCAGCGAACACGGACACCTCCAGAATTTCTTACCCGATTTCCACACTATCACCAGCACCCCTATGATCGTTCCCACGAGAAGCCTCACTGAAGGTTCGTCCCCGAAGTTGTAGTACATGCAGTAACAGAAAAAGGCCAAGTAGCCGATGAGAAGCACCACGAGTATCACAGTTTTTACGGTGCCCCAGCGAAGAGAGAAGAATCGCCTGATGAGTCGGTTGAAGCGGTAGAGAAAGCAGAGCGTTGGTGGTTGTGGTGGTTGAAGGGTAGGGTTGATGATGTCGATGTTGTCGATGTCTGGTTTGGAAGGAATGTCGTCTGGTTGTTGCGTGTTCTCTGCTGTGGAGTCTGGGACTTGGATGTGACCGTCCTCCATGTTGATTTCGGTGTGTCCATCTTTGAAGACGGGCTTAACATAAACAAAGAGAACTGTCTGTCAACGACACTTAATGGTACATACAATAGTGATTTCCAGTTTGTGTGCAAGTGTCAACATTTTGTACTCGTATCTTTATTTCCCTCTGGTGAATTTTCATGTGTTTGTTAGTTTTTGATGTTGTTGTTGTTGTTGTTGTTGTTGTTGTTGATGTTGATGTTGTTGTTGTTGTTGATGTTGTTGTTGTTTGTTTGTTTGTTTGTTCGTTCTTTGCGACACCGTATTTGATTTGGTCTTAATTTCTTATACTGGGTGCGGTAGTATTTGTGCGATTTTACAACTATCTTCTCCTTCTTGTTCTTCTTCCTGTCTTTGTTGTTTTTTGTTTGTTTATTTGTCACAGGAATCTCAACGGCTGGTGAGTTGCTCTTCCATGTATCTGTTGCCAATCAAAGCCAACTTTCATCCCGTGTAAACGATCATGTATTCAACACAGATCAGACCAGAGTTTCACTTAGCATGAGAGCATTCTTCCCCTTGGACAAATACCAAACCTCTACAGCCTGTCTGCCTTCTATGCCGAATGGAACTTTTTTTGGTGAATACATTTTCCCAGGTTGACATTCGTATCAGGTACCAAATTAATTCAGCAACAAACAAACAAAAACCACAAACACAACACAACAAAAGGACTGGGTGGCCGAGTGGTAACGACTGGGTGGCCGAGTGGTAACGACTGGGTGGCCGAGTGGTAACGACTGGGTGGCCGAGTGGTAACGACTGGGTGGCCGAGTGGTAACGACTGGGTGGCCGAGTGGTAACGACTGGGTGGCCGAGTGGTAACGACTGGGTGGCCGAGTGGTAACGCACTTGCGCTCGGAAGCGAGAGGTTGCGAGTTCGACCCTGGGTCAGGGCGTTAGCAATTTTCTTCCCCCTTTCCTCACCTAGGTGGTTGGGTTCAAGTGCTAGTCTTTTGGATGAGACGAAAAACCGAGGTCCCTTCGTTGTACACTACATTTGGGGTGTGCACGTTAAAGATCCCACGATTGACAAAAGGGTCTTTCCTGGCAAAATTGTATAGGCATAGATAAAAAAAAATGTCCACCAAAATACCCGTGTGACTTGGAATAATAGGCCGTGAAAAGTAGGATATGCGCCGAAATGGCTGCGCGCGATCTGCTGGTCGATGTGAATGCGTGATGTATTGTGTAAAAAAAATTCCATCTCACACGGCATAAAATAATAGATCCCTGCGCCTTGAGTCCGAGTCTGGAGATACGCGCGCGATATAAGACTTGATATAACGTAACTCTCGCTCATACGGAAAACAACCAGACAGTAGACGTAGGTAGTGTGTAGAAATGAAAGAATGCTTTTTTACATCCCCTGTAAAAGCCTACACAAATCCACAACGATTTACGAGATCGTCTAGACGAGGAGAATTAAAGATACAATGTACTTAACGAGTCTCCCAGCTTATCTACACACACTAAAACTATCAGAGGTGCACACACACTAAAACTATCAGAGGTGCAGAGTGCAGAGGTGAGTGATTTGAATGTATCGAACTTGTGCTTCGTGTGTATTATAAGGACTGTGATTTTACGTGATGTAATATGTGTGCATGGGAGCCAAAAGACAATTTAATGTAGGTCTTACATTTAGACAATAAATAGAATTGAATTGAAATGAATTGAATTGAATTGAATTGAACTGAATTGAATTGAATTGAATTGAATTGAATTGAACTGAATTGAACTGAGTTGAGTTGAGTTGAGTTGAGTTTAGTTGAACTGAATTGAATTGAATTGAATTGAATTTCATTGAATTGCATTGCATTGAATAGAATAGAACAGAAGAGAATAGAATAGAATAGAATAGAACTGAATAGAATTGAATTGAATTGAATTGAATTGAATTGTGCTCGGCGCGTGTGGCTATACATTTAAATGATCCAAAGGTGGGTTGGCATCGGAATGTGTTCCGTTTTGTACGGGCGTGAAGGACACGAGCTGGATAGAGTCGGGGTTACAGTGGTCACCGCTGTCCTTGCTGTCCTTCTGGCTGGACATTGTCTCTTTCGTCGTGCTGTGGTCATCAGATGACTCTTGTATCTGCACACAGATGTGAGGCTTCGATTTGCAGGTGGGTATCTATCTATACATATAAATAAAAGAGAGTGTCTGTCTGTGTGTGTGTGTGTGTGTGTGTGTCTGTCTGTCTGTGATCGCCAAAGCTCCGAGAAGGGAGGGGGCAGGAAGACGATGTCGTGCATGTGCACTCCTGTGACTGTGAAGATGTGCTCCTGACCACCACCGCCGCTGCCGACGCCGCTGCGCTACCAGCCCTCCAATCCTCCTCCGCCTCCCCCCCCCCCTCCCCCCCCCCCCCCCCCGAAGAGAGAAACTTTTAGTTGTGGCTTGGCTCTTCTAAAAAAAAAAGTAAACTTGCCCCCCCCCCCCTTTCAATCCCCAGATCCGACCCCCCCACCACCACCACCACCATTCCCACCACCACCGCCGACTCCACAACTACCACTCCCACTAGCCCTACATCATCAACACCAACCCAACCACCATCCCCAGCACCCCCATCATCCCCCATCACCACCACACCAACCCCTTCCTTACCCCCTAAAAGAAAAAAGAATTATAGCAATCTCGATGTCATCACTGCATGTCTACTAAAAGGGCTACATTTCGTCTACAACACATCAAAGCACAAGCCGCGTCTGCATCCCTCAGCAGGTTCACGTCATATTCCGGAGTATTCAGATCAAAGCACGAAGCCGCGGCGTATCAGCACGATTGCAAAACTGAAGAGAATTCTCATGCCCTCGTACAGATAAAACACTCGAAAGAATTACACGCACTTGTCACACACAGAAACAGATTGCATATAGATCTACACTTGATCATTCAAAACAACAATCGCGCTTCTATATATATATACGACTAGTGTCTGTCTGTCTGTCTGTGTGTCTGTCTGTGTGTGTGTGTGTGTGTGTGTGTGGTTGTGCGCGATGCACGGCCAAAGTTCTCGATGGATCTGCTTCAAATTTGGTGGGCATATTCAGGTAGACCCGGGACAGGACACAACCTGGTCGATATTTCAACACGTGCTCTCAGCGCGCAGCGCTGAACCGATTTTGGTTCCACCTCAGCTACCCGGGCCCCCATACCGACACACCAAAGCCGCTACACCACATCACAACGCCAAAGTTCTCGGTGGATCTTTTTCAAATTTGGACACCGTATTCAGCTACACCCCGGACACAATATCATCGATGAGATATTTCAACACGTGCTCTCAGCGCGCAGCGCTGAACCGATTTTGGTTTTTGTGTTCATTTCACCATTATAAGTAACTCTTCCTTATCTTCTCCAGGTTTTCAGCGTTTACCTCCCTTCCTTCGTATGGTGCACTATAGTATGAGTGGGGCATCTTCGGATATTCCCGGCGTTCTGTTACTATTTTTAGAAGGTCACCGCAGTGTCCAGAACGTAAATTGGACCCGTAAATTATCCTCACTGTAAAAGTGCAAAGGTCGAATCAATTTATAGCCACGCGAAAAATACACTGTCATCTATCTCTCTATATATACGGCTTCTCTGTGTTTGTGTGTGTGTGTGTGTGTGTGTGTGTGTGTGTGTGTGTGTGTGTGTGTGTGTGTGTCTCTCTATGTGGGCAACACCTGGGGATTGTTCAGTTCTGTTTGTGATGTGGTCTGGCGGCTTTTGTGTATTTGTATGTACTGGCCTTCCTTTGAGAAGCCATAACAGTTCAAAAGGGCTTAGAGATAACCTCTAAATTGCTCAATCCTGTTTGAGTGGAGTTCGCCTCCAAAGGTGATTAACACGGTTACATTCGTCGACAAGGATGGGACTCGGTATGGTCAGGAATGGCATTATGGCCACTGAATCATTTTCGTGCAGTTCCCATTCCACGAATCTGGGAGGGACCTAAGCTTGGCGGGTCCATTGTTCGGACCCGGCGAAGCCGGCGTACGGCTCTAAGTACTTCTTCCCGGCGAAGCCGGCTACCCGGCGAAGCGGGTATTCATTCTAGTTCTGTATTATGTCTCTGAGAATTCACACACGTACACATTAGCTCTCTCTGTCCTAAAATATCAATATGTGACAAGACAGACAGAGAGACAAACAGACAGACAGACAGACAGAGACAGACAGAGAGAGAAAAACACACACACACACACACACACACACACACACACACACACACACACACACAGTCTTCCTACCCCCTCCCGTCTCTGACCTTTGGCGACCACACACACACACACACACATACACGTGACACACACACACACGCAAGCACTCACGAACACACACACACACACACACACATACACACACTCTCTCTCTCTCCCTCTCTGGATCTGGATCTGGATCTGGATGTAGTACATTGCAGTAGCCAATAATGGCTGTCGTCGCAATGGGCGAGAGAGCGCAGCGTGACGGAGTTTAAAAACTTTCTATACATGCATGCCCTTCCAGGTTGGAGGTGTCAACTGCTCGAGTTTGGGCAGTGTTTAAAAGCAGGATAAAAACACCTGGCGGTGCGCCGATGGTGGTGGGGCCCTGCCAACACCTGTGTTGGCAGTTGCTGAACGGCCACAGAGTCTTGAACCAAAAACATTGTGTACCCTGAGGTCTTCCAACACTGAACAAAACACACCCAGTGCAACGCCTCTATAAGTCATCATTCATCCTTTCAAGCCATGGATAATTTTCAAACTCTGCAATTTCTCGACATTTCTTTACATTTGCACGGTTTGTGTCCGCCAATGTGTGAATGATTCATCGCCCCAAGAAGTACTCTGTATGTATGCTTTCCCATGTATATATTTCGAATATGTATTTTGACCGTGAAGGCATGCATTTCTGCGATTTTAGCTCTTACGTTTAATTTCTCGATTCTTTCTAATGAGTGTGTATCCCTGTCCATGCATCTCAGCCACGGTGAGTGTGTGTGAATGTGTATTTGTATGTCTCCATGCGTGTCAGTCACGGTGTGTGTGTGTGAATATCTGCGTATAAATGTGTTAAATTAATCGGTTGTATTCTTATCCATGTATGTAGTTTAAATTTGTATTTTGACTGAGAATACATGCATTTCTGCCATTTTAACTCTTACGTATAATTTGTGGATTCTTTCTAATGACTGTGTACCTGCGTCCATGCATCTCAGCCACGGTGAGTGTGTGTCAATGAGTATTTGTACGTCTCCATGGGTGTCAGTCACGGTGTCTGTGTGTGAATATCTGTGTATACATGTGTTAAATTAATTGGTTCTATTTTTATCCATCTATATATTTTGAATATGTATTTTGACTGTCAATGCATGCATTTAAGCGTTTTAAACTCTTACGTACAAATTGTGGATTCTTTCTAATAAGTGTGTACCTGCGGCCAGGCATCTCAGCCACGATGACTGTGTGTGAATGTGTATTTGTACGTCTCCATGCGTGTCAGCCACGGTATGTGCGTTTGAATGTCTGCGTATAAATGCTTCTCTTTACATCACTTCATAAATTTTCTTTTTAAACATACACTTTTCAACCGAACTCAGAATGTTTTATTACCTGCGCGCGCGTGTGTGTGTGTGTGTGTGTGTGTGTGTGTGTGTGTGTGTGTGTGTGTGTGTGTTTGAGAGACGCACACAGACAGCCATAGACAGACAGAAGAGCCCGGGCGAAACCGCGTCTCTCACGCTAGTGAAAGAAATAAGAGTCGCGTGAAAAAGAGGAAACAAGAAAACAAGGGCAAACAAGTAAGGACTGAAGCAGCCTGCATGCAACTGGGGTCAAACAAACAACAACAAATTTAAAAAAAATAAGAGTCCCTCGAAGCGATATCAAAACATTTAGTCAAATGATCTGTCGATCTGAAACTAAAAGATTAACACTGAAAACCTTCAGAAAGTCAACGCCGAGACAACACAAGACACAAAAAAATGAAATTTCGATTGACTGATTTTTTTTCTAATTTCTCAGACTTTGATTGTGTTAATAGTGCTGGTAAATGAATTCGCACAAGAAAAGACAGGACAGGGCAAGACAACACAAGACAACACAAGACAACACAAGACAACCTGCATTTACAAGTTTCTCTAAGCTTCGGATCAGCATAAAGGGGATATATCAGAGATCAATATATACCTCTGCAGCGCAAGAATAACAAGTCGCGTAAGGCGAAATTACTACATTTAGTCAAGCTGTGGAACTCACAGAATGAAACTGAACGTAGTCCGCCGCTAGTGCAAAAGGCAGTGAAAGTGACGAGCCTGTTTGGCGCGGTAGCGATTGCGCTGTGCTTCATAGCACGCTTTACTGTACCTCTCTTCGTTTTAACTTTCTGAGCGTGTTTTTAATCCAAACATATCATATCTACATGTTTTTGGAATCAGGAACCGACAAGGAATAAGATGAAATAGTTTTTAAAACGATTTCGGAAATTTAATTTTGATCATAATTTTTATATTTTTAATTTTCAGAGCTTGTTTTTAATCCAAATATAACATATGTATATGTTTTTGGAATCAGAAAATGACGAAGAATAAGATGAAATTGTTTTTGGATCGTTTAATAAAAAAATAATTTTAATTACAAGTTTCCGATTTTTAATGACCAAACTCACTCATTAGTTTTTAAGCCACCAAGCTGAAATGCAATACCAAATCCCGGGCTTCGTCGAAGATTGCTTTGCCAAAATTTCAATCAATTTGATTGAAAAATGAGGGTGTGACAGTGCCGCCTCAACTTTTACAAAAAGCCGGATATGACGTCATCAAAGGTATTTATCAAAAAAATGAAAAAAATGTCCGGGGATATCATACCCAGGAACTCTCATGTCAAATTTCATAAAGATCGGCCCAGTAGTTTAGTCTGAATCGCTCTACACACACACACAGACAGACAGACAGACACACAGACACACACACACACATACACCACGACCCTCGTCTCGATTCCCCCCCTCTATGTTAAAACATTTAGTCAAAACTTGACTTGACTAAATGTAAAAAAGCAAAAATGTAGACGACCACCTTTTAAGGCCACCATTTAGCACACAGACGAAGCTTCTATTACACTGAATGCGGTCTTGTAGAGTTTATTTTATTATTCTCTTTATTTATATAGCGCCTTATCCGAAGTTCAAAGCGCTTTTATAACCCCGTTGTTCTCCCACTTTTGGTGAACTTAACTTGCAATGCAATCACGTCCTTTTGACAGTATCTGAATGACATATTAAGAAGACAAAGTGCAGCTTTGATGATATTGACCCGATTTCGTTGCAAAGCGTTTCTTTATCATTAAACTTATTTTTGCATACTTAGTTGTACTACTGCAATAAAAAACAAGTCGCGTAAGGCGAAAATACAATATTTAGTCAAGTAGCTGTCGAACTCACAGAACACGTGGAATTGACAAGAAGAGCGGGGTATTCGTTGCGCTGAGAAGGATAGCACGCTTTTCTGTACCTCTCTTTGTTTTAACTTTCTGAGCGTGTTTTTAATCCAAACATATCATATCTATATATTTTTGGAATCAGGAACCGACAAGGAATAAGATGAAAGTGTTTTTAAATTGATTTCGAAAAAAAAAAATTGATAATAATTTTTATATATTTAATTTTCAGAGCTTGTTTTTAATCCGAATATAACATATTTATGTGTTTTTGGAATCAGCAAATGATGGAGAATAAGATAAACGTAAATTTGGATCGTTTTATAAATTTTTTTTTTTTTTTACAATTTTCAGATTTTTAATGACCAAAGTCATTAATTAATTTTTAAGCCACCAAGCTGAAATGCAATACCGAACCCCGGGCTTCGTTGAAGAGTACTTGACCAAAATTTCAATCAATTTGGTTGAAAAATGAGGGCGTGACAGTGCCGCCTCAACTTTCACGAAAAGCCGGATATGACGTCATCAAAGACATTTATCAAAAAAATGAAAAAAACGTTCGGGGATTTCATACCCAGGAACTCTCATGTCAAATTTCATAAAGATCGGTCCAGTAGTTTAGTCTGAATCGCTCTACACACACACACACACACACGCACGCACGCACACACATACGCACATACACCACGACCCTCGTTTCGATTCCCCCTCGATGTTAAAATATTTAGTCAAAACTTGACTAAATATAAAAAGGCTGTCCCTCCTTTAACATTTGACTTTCTGTTTATACTTTCAAAGAGAAACTACACATGAGTGGAAAATGCATAAAAGATCCACCCGGAGAAGACTCTTTCATTCGATTTTGTGTTTTGCTATAGTTAAATGGTAAAAACAATTATTGGCGAAATGTGAAATCCACAAACTTTTCACAATGACAAAACAACACTTGTATTGTGTTTGTTTGCCTTTTTGCAGCGGATAGGCGTATGTCTAGTTTTGTGGAAAATGCATTTACTTGAAACTAAATTTCATTCAATTTACTTTAATACAGGTAGACCCTTTTCTGCCTATCTTTCTGCCTATCTTAGAATATAATCTCAATCCAATCAACATACACATACTTCAATAGTATCATTTTACTAAATAAAACAATAATACAGTAGTCATTCAAGTGATATACACCTAAAGAACAAGAAGGGCACAGAATGCGTATGAAATAAGCATTAGGTTTTCTGTTTTGTCCCTTTATACAAGCATAACATATGAATAACTTGAAACTAAAAACTGGTTGTATAATGCCTCAACTTAAAATATATTACCATGTAAATCAATTGTTTGTTGTGGAGGAGAATTAACCAGTGTGTCCCTGTGTTACATAGAACGGCTGAAATGAATCCCTTTTTTAACCTCAGAGTCACTCGGGTCTTGGTTACACAAAATTCATGTTAAGTTCGTATTTAGATACGACTAAGACATAGCTCGACATTTGCCTGTTGTAAGTTCGTATTTAGATACGACTAAGACATAGATCGACATTTGCCTGTTGTAAGTTCTCATTGTGTCGCGTAACTGACACGCAGCGCATGCTTGTTCCTTTTCAACGTTATTTATCTGCCACACTAAAAATGAGATCTCAAAATGCTCTCCAAGCAAGACACTACATTGGCGCTTCAAACGTAATGTTTCGCAAAAGCAAACAATAACATTAAAAAAAATTGACAAGAAGAGCGGGGTAGTAGTTGCGCTAAGAAGGATAGCACGCTTTTCTGTACCTCTCTTTCTTTTAACTTTCTGAGCGTGTTTTTAATCCAAACATATCATATCTATATGTTTTTGGAATCAGGAACCGACAAGGAATAAGATGAAAGTGTTTTTGAATTGATTTCGACAATTTAATTTTGATAATAATTTTTATATATTTAATTTTCAGAGCTTGTTTTTAATCCAAATATAACATATTTGGAATCAGAAAATGATGGAAAATAAGATGAACGTAAATTTGGATCGTTTTATAAATTTTTATTTTTTTTTTACAATTTTCAGATTTTTAATGACCAAAGTCATTAATTAATTTTTAAGCCATCAAGCTGAAATGCAATACCGAAGTCCGGGCTTTGTCGAAGATTACTTGACCAAAATTTCAACCAATTTGGTTGAAAAATGAGAGCGTGACAGTGCTGCCTCAACTTTCACGAAAAGCCGGATATGACGTCATAAAAGACATTTATCAAAAAAATGAAAAAAACGTCTGGGGATTTCGTATCCAGGAACTCTCATGTCAAATTTCATAAAGATCGGTCCAGTAGTTTAGTCTGAATCGCTCTACACACACACAGACACACACACACACACACACACACACACACACACACACACGCACGCACGCACGCACATACACCACGACCCTCGTCTCGATTCCCCCTCTACGTTAAAACATTTAGTCAAAACTTGACTAAATGTAAAAAGCAGACGTGCAAAACGTCAACAATAAAAGCAAATAAAACAGCTAACAAGTACATGACCATAGTTTCCAAAGCTTTAAAGCACGTCATTTTGCAAGGTAAGTTTTATTTCAGTTGTATGACGTGTCAGCAATATCCTATAGCCTAAAGCCTTGGAATGTGTTAGGAAAATCTGACTTGTAATTCGTCAGTGAAAATCTGAACAATATGAGAAGATTTCAGACAATACTTTCTTCCAGATCCCATCTGATAATTTTATGCAACCTCTAACAAAAATGACTATGTCGAAGATAGTGTCGAAGCTGTAGACGGGAAAGCTAACTCGGTGAAGGTTTATTGTGTGCAGACGTGAAATAGAAAATGGCCAACTTATACTTCAGGTTTGGTTGCACTGGTTTTCCCTTATAGAACCGTGAGAGTCCATTCTGTTCTGATAAAACTAAATTACTTTGCTTCAGTTTCGCGATTCTCACAGTTCATGAGACTACGTGTGTTGTGACGCACGTCACCGTTGACTGTCGTAAAATACTGAGAATTTAGTGTCTGTCTGTCTGTCTGTCTGCCTGTCAAAATGCACACAGAGACAGAGTTAATCTGTGTAACATATATCACTTATCAAATTATTTCAGCCAAACATTCCCAATCTGCAGACATTCAACTTTCGTAGAATACTAAACATTTGGTGTCTGTCAAAATACACACGACCACACGTTTGATCAAAGTCACAACTCTCACTTATTAGGCAAAAAAAATAATAGTCTGTTTACGGTAACCCGACCGACCCTATTTTTTTCGCGCGACCCTAGACTTTTTTTTTGGCATTTGGGGGAAAAAAAGAGAGAGAAAAAAAAAAAGAAAAATAACGTAAAAATATGGTTTTTTGGAGAAAAAAAAAAAAAAAGATCCCGACCTACCGACCCTATTTTTTTGGCCTATGTTACCGTAAACAGACCTCTTTTTTTTTGGCCTTAAACTAATCCAGTAAATTATTCTCAATCTGCAGACCTTCGACTGTCGTAGAATACTAATAATATGATGTCTGTCTGTCTCTCTGTCTACCTGACAGCATCTCTAAGCACATTTACATTACCACAGACTTGTGTACTCACTTGGTTCACAAACGATTACCGATGTTGTTTAACGATTTTACTGAAAGTCAAGCTTGAGTGAATCTTGCTTAAGGTTTTTCTGTGTATTCACATGACTAATCCCAGCTTGATTAGTTTGGACAACACTTTGGACGAAATTATTGCTGCTGCAGAAACATTTAATTGGCAAGTCTGTGACAGTCATCGTCTCTCTGACTCCCCCCCCCCCCCCTCCCCTGTATACCCACCTTACCGACTCATATCTCCTCGATATTGCTAAAAATTAAAGTTAAATCCCTTCCCGTCCTCTGTCACATCCTCTAATTCTTTTGTTATATTTTTTCTTCTTTTTTTTGTAAAAAATGTATCTTGTCTGTTTTACATTTCTAATAAGGCCTAAAAAAAAATAGGTGTGGTTACGGTAACCCGACCTACCTATTTTTCGGGGCCGACCCTATAACCTTTTTTTACATTTGTCAAAAAAAACCAAAAAACACACAAAAAAACAAGTGCAGAAAACGCAA